>NC_080164.1:118503506-118685331 GCF_950295315.1 Erinaceus europaeus | reverse complement strand
TTTCCCCAATGAATGGGTACTCATGGGATGCACCACGAGAAGGTCGATCCAATGCATCCCGAACCATAGCTTATTGGTGGTGTCAGGGTTTAAACCTGTGACCTCATCCCTGTAAGATTTGTGCACAGCTGAAGCACTGTCTCCTTAGCCCTATAAATTGTTTTTGCACCACTTTGGGATCACCAAAAATTAGTCAGTAAACGTTACTTTTGTAAAATAAATAAAACTGAGCCAGGGAGTGTGAGGATAAGTTTAATCCCAGCCCCACCTAGGAGCAGGAGAACTTCTGGGTGATGGGCAATGCTATGCATTCTTCTACTCTGTATATCTCTCTGCTTCTCTTTTATTCTTCTTTTATAATTTTTTATATTTTATTTATTTTTCCCTTTTGTTGCCCTTGTTTTTTCATTGTTGTTGTTGTTGTTGTTATTGATGTCATTGTTGTTGGATAGGACAGAGAGAAAAGGAGAGAGGAGGGGGAGAGAAAGATAGACACCTGCAGACCTGCTTCACAGCCTGTGAAGCGAGTGACTCCCCTGCAGGTGGGGAGCCGGGGGCTTGAACCAGGATCCTTAAGCTGGTCCTTGTGCTTTGTGCCATGTGCGCTTAACCTATTGCACTACCACCGACTCCCTACTTCTCTTTTATTCTAAAGAGAATGACTTGAACAGAGGAGGTAGCTCAGCACTAATGCACGTGTGTGAGAACTTGAATTCAGGCTTAGCAAACAAATAAAAATAAACTAAAAAGAAAGGTGTTATAGTAGAGATGTAAGCATAATCATTACAGTGCTTGCCTTACATGGAGAATTGAAGTTTACAACCATGAATCATGAGCTTTAAGTTTTGTTTTGTTTTTATTTTAATGGTACAGATTATGGATATGATTAAAAAAAAAAAAAAGCCCCATCATTTAGATAGTACACTGTCTTGCCACATACTTGCAACTCAGGATCAAGCCCCTGTGATCTCTTTTTTTTTTAAATTATTTTTTCTATTATCTGTATTTATTTTATTTATTTATTTATTTATTTATTTATTGGATAGAAACAGACATGAGAGGGAAGAGGAAGATAAGAGAGTGAGAGAGAGATACTGCTTCACCTCTTGTGAAGCTTTCCCCCTGCAAGTGGGGACCAGAGGTTTGAACCTGAGTCCTTGTGCACTGTAACATGTGCACTCAACCAGGTGTACCACCACTCAGTCCCTGATGCTGTGATCTTTTTCATTCTCTCTGCTCCTATCATAAAACAAAAATAAAACCCTTCTTAACAGATATTCTATGTATATTTTCAAAATATTTATTTATTTATTTATGAGAGAGAGAGAGAGAGAGAGAGAGAGAGAGCCAGAGCACCACCTGGCACATACACTACCAAGGACTGAACTCTGGGCCTCCTGCTTTAAAGCTCAGTCTTCACCCACTGTGCTACCTCCTGGTGGCCATTCTTAAACATCTTTTCAAATACAAATTTTACAGGCTTATTACTGAGCATGCTTGGACTAAGGGCAATGTTATGTGAGCTCTGCTAATAGAGATAAAGATTAAATATGTTTTGTGGTCCGGGAGGTGGCGCAGTGGATAAAGCATCGGTTTCTCAAGCCTGAGGTCCTGAGTTCAATCCCCAGCAGCACATGTACCAGAGTGATGTCTGGTTCTTTCTCTTTCCTCCTATGTTTCTCATTAATAAATAAATAAAATCTTTAAAAAAGAGAGAGACTATGTTTTCATACGTATAGAAGTTATTCAAAGCAGGCTTAGATCTATTTTTTAAATATTTATTTATTCCCTTTTGTTGTCCTTGTTTATATTATTTTTTTAAATTTTTTTATTTAAGAAAGGATTAATTAACAAAACCATAGGGTAGGAGGGGTACAACTCCACACAATTCCCACCGCCCAATCTCCATATCCCACCCCCTCCCCTGATAGCTTTCCCATTCTCTATCCCTCTGGGAGCATGGACCCAGGGTCATTGAGGGTTGCAGAAGGTAGAAGGTCTGGCTTCTGTAATTGCTTCCTCGCTGAACATGGGCGTTGACTGGTCGGTCCATCCTCCCAGTCTGCCTCTCTCTTTCCCTAGTAGGGTGGGGCTCTGGGGAAGCTGAGCTCCAGGACACATTGGTGGGGTCTTCAATCCAGGGAAGTCTGGCCGGCATCCTGATGACACCTGGAACCTGGTGACTGAAAAGAGAGTTAACATACAAAGCCAAACAAATTGTTGAGCAATCCTGGACCCAAAGCTTGGAAAAGTGGAGAGGAAGTATTAGGGAGGTACTCACTGCAAACTCTAGTGTACTTCTGCTTTCTTACTTTGGTGCATGTAAAAAATAAAAAAATAAAAAAAAAGTAGAAACGCAAAGCAGAAATTGACTGAGTTTGGAGTATGGCACCAAAGTAAGAAAGCAGAAGTACACCTTGTTTATATTATTGTTGTAGTTATTATTGTTGTCATTGTTGTTGGATAGGACAGAGAGAAACAGAGAAAGGAAGGGAAGACAGATAGGGGGAGAGAAAGACAGACACCTACAGACCTGCTTCACCACCTGTGAAGCGACTCCCCTGCAGGTGGGGAGCTGGGGGCTCGAACTGGAATCCTTACGTCGGTCCTTGTGTTTTGTGCCACTTGTGCTTAACCCGCTACACTACCACCCGACTCCCAGATCTATTTTTAACAACCCCACCCAGGGAGAATTCTGTTATTTCATCACGCGGAGTAGGCCTGTATCAGGAAATGGACCAGAATGCTGGAATCTGCACACAGGAGCTAAGAATGTTTACAATTTTGTCTTACCAACATGAGGAAATGAAGTACTCTGTTTCCAAATGTTTTTATTACATAAGTCAAGACTTTTTCTGAGCCAATTAGTCAAGGACTCAAAAAATTATGTTTATTTGTAGATACTACAGAGGCAAAAAAAAAAAAAAATCCATCTGCATATACATGAAAGATATGGTTATATTTCACTTGATTTGCTTACTGCCTTTTTGGCAGTGTCTGGTAATCTCCCGGAATCAGTTACAACTGTGTCAGAGGTCCATACTTCAGTTATTCAGTCTTCTTAGAAGTCTCATTGTTAGTGAGCTGTTACATACATCCCACAATAATTTTTTATTTTATTTTTTATCATTGATTTAAAAAGGTTATAGGATAGGAGTATAATTCTACACAGTTTCCACCACCAGAGTTCTGTGTCCCATCCCCTCCATTAGAAACTTCCCTATTGTTTATCACTCTGGGAGTATGGACCAACATTCTTACAGGGTGCAGAAGGTGGAATGTCAGGCATCTGTACTTCTTCTCCACTGGACACGGACATTGACAGGCAGATCCATACCCACAGCTTGTTTTTATCTTTCCCTAGTGGGGTAGAGCTCTGGAGAGGTGAGACTTCAGGACACATTGGTGAAGTCATCAGTCCAGGGAAATCAGGATAGCGTCATGGTAACATGTGCAACTTGGTGGCTGAAAAGCTGTAAGATATAAAATGGGACAAACTGTTTAATAATCATGAACATAATGGTAACAATAGAGCAGATGAACTAAGGGTCTTTGTGTATCTCACAAAAATTAAGGAAGTGTTTGGATACCTGGCCAAAACCAATTTGTTATCTAATAAGCCATACATTGGACAGACACTGTCATAGACTAGAATATGGAGTTTCTGTCTTTTGTAATGATTATTTATTTATTTTCCTTTTTGTTGCCCTTGTTGTCTAACATTATTGTGGTTACTGATGTCGTTTATTGTTGGATAGAATAGAGAGAAGTGGAGAGAGGAGGAGGGGAAGACAGAGAGGGGGAGAGAAAGACAGACACCTGCAAACTTGCTTCACCACTTGTGAAGTGACTCCCCTGCAGGTGGGGAGCCAGAGGCTCGAACCGGGATCCTTACACCCGTCCTTGAGCTTTGGGCTACGTGCACTTAACCCGCTGCGCCACTGCCCGACTCCCTTTTGTGATGATTTTAACTTCAGGACAATACACTTGAATTCAAGCTAGTGTTAGAGACTTTCAGAGAAAAATGTAAACCATTGAGGTCACTTAGCCAGTCCTTTCATTTTCTGTATGAAGACACCAACCCGAAGCAGCCAAAATCACCAGCAGTGTGCCTACGATTTCAGCCAGTTAATGAGCAAGGCAAGGCTAGAACTTCTCTTTGCTGATTCCCCAGTGGAAAACATTATTTTTCTCTAGGCAAGCTCTATTTAAAAAAAGAAAGAAAGAAAACATGAAAGTATGAATGATTAAACAAGTACAAAAATGCACACACATTCAGAGATTTAACTAAGATAAGCATGTTTGCAGAAATGGATGACATGATCTAGTTACTTGGTGTTAGTGGTGCTCGGAATCACTTAGATTCTGAGAACAGTTCTTTTTAAGACTTAACAAAGGTTCTTTTAAGACAGAGAGTTCGAGCCATTGTCCTTTAAGCTACAAGGGCATTCTTGCTGTGTTGCATTTTATCATCATGTTTGAGTTCTCCAACTCATAACTTCATTGCTTTAGATGAGGATGATTTCAAATACCTATTGAGACAGCCAAGTAACTGAAGTTTTAAAGATCTTTGGTTGTCAGGATTTGGAATCTTGCCAATCTGAATCTTCCAGAAGCAGCACAGCAGCTTCTTCTAAGTTAGACCCCAGATGAATCTCATGCATATTCAAGTTCCAAAAGCACTTAGGAGAGAATTGGTCATCTCGGATCCTGGACCTGTTTGCTGACATTTACTCACCCTTCTCTCCCCTTCTCCTCAAAAGGAGTTCAAATTTTTTTTTAATTTATCTATTTTATTTTCCCTTTTGTTGCCCTTGTTCTTTTTTTATTGTTGTTGTAGTTATTAATGTCATCGTTGTTAGATAGGACAGAGAGAAATGGGGAGACAAGGGGGAGACAGAGAGGGGAGAGAAAGATAGACACCTGCAGACCTGCTTCACAGCTTGTGAAGTGACTCCCCTGCAGCTGGGAAGCCAGGGCTTGAACCGGGATCCTTATGCTGGTCCTTGCACTTTCCACTACCTGCACTTAACCCACTGCGCTACTGCCCGACTCCTAGGAGTCCAATTCTTAATTCACTTTTTTCCTTTTGTTTTTTTTAAATTTTTAATTTATATAGTGGGTTATAAGATTCTAAGATAACAGTGTATAGTTCCACACCACATCCACCACCAAGGGTCTGTATCCCTACGCACCCATCTCCCACAGATAACCACCTTCACCTTTATTTTGTTTCTGCACCCCTCCACACACAACCAATAGGGAGAGAGATAGAGAGACACCTATAATACTTGCTTCAATGCTCATGAAGCTTCCCCCATGCAGCTGAAAACCAGGGGCTTAGACCCATAGAATTTTTTCTCTCTTTTTTTTTTTTTTCTTTATTTGATAGGACAGAGAGAAATCGAGAAGGAAGGAAATATAGGGAGAGAGACAGAGAGATAGAGACAACTGCAATACTTGCTTCACTGCTCATGAAATTTTTCTCATGCAGGTGGAAAGCAGGGCATCAAGCCTGCATCCTTGCACATAGTAACATGCCAACACATCCCCCCCAAAAAAAATTATTTTAAAAAAGCATTTGAGTCGAGAGTCGGGTGATGGCGCAGTGGGTTGGGTGCATGTAGTGCAAAGAACAAGGATTGGCGTAAGGATCCCGGTTCAAGTCCCCAGGTCCCCACCTGCAGGGGAGTCGCTTCACAAGTGGTGAAGCAGGTCTGCAGGTCTCTGTCTTTCTGTCCCCCTCTCTGTCTTCCCCTCCTCTCTCCATTTCTTTCTGTATTATCTAACTACAACAACAAGGGCAACAAAAAGGGAAAATAAATAAATATATTTAAAAAAACAGCGAGTCGGTCTCCTTTCTTTTTCTCTCTTTTGGGTTCCCCAAGTAATCATTCACATGAACCTCTATTTTCCTAAACCAAGGATGTGTAACTAACTGCCTTGAACAATGGAGCACAGAAGTTCATTGGTCAGTGTTGAGTTCACAGTGAGTGAGCCACACACAAGCTTGTGGTTATAAGTGGAGAAGAGCAAACAGATATATTGTTGGTTATGTAACCTGGGCTCCACTGTTAATAGTAGGCATTGTGAGGCAGAGGAGAAATGGTTGCGATTAAAAACAAGGTAGACTATCTGAGCCAGACCTCCGTATGTGAAGGTGATTCTCCTGAGGGTTTCTACTGCTGAGTAATGGATTGAAAGTTTCATGTATGTAGTAGTGGAGTCTAGACTAAGCTAAGACTTACTGGTTCCAATCCCTGTTCATCTCGTCTTGATTTTTTTTTTTTTTCCCTCCAGGATTATCGCTGGGACTTAGTGCCTGTACCATGAATCTACTGCTCCTGGAGGCCATTTTTTCCATTTTGTTGCCCTTGTTGTTATAGCTGTTGCTGTTACCAGATAGGACAGAGAGGGGAGAGAAAGATACCTGCAGACTTGCTTCACCACTCGTGGAGTGACCCCTCTGCAAGTGGGAAGCCCAGGGCTAGAACTGGGATCCTTATGCCTGTCCTTGCTCTTCACGCCATGTGTGCTTAAACGTACTGTGCTACTACCCGGCCCCCTCGTCTTGATTCTTTACCTGTGGACAAGTGACTTGCCCTAAAGTCCCAGCAAACAAAAAATAGAAAAGAAAAAAAAAAAAAGACAGCAGTGTCTGAAACATTCAAGTGTTCAGTAAGCAATAGAATATAACTACATTTATTCTGAGTCTTTGAATCGGTTTCTCTTGTGCATCTTCTGTGCTTTATCTGGGACTTGGCTCTGATCAGTGGCCATTACAGATAACCAGCTGTAACTAAAGGAAATCCTCTGGGATTTAGTACCTTTTCACCCCTCTGGGATCATTCCTTGTGTTGGGTCTGACTGTGGGGATAGGGAGTATAATGAAGCAAATAAAAGAGACTCGTCATAACATCCCTTGAAATTTTTAGTTTCTGAATTTCAGACATGGAAGAACAAGTCAACAGCAGATTCCAAAGCAGCATAGTCATATGTTGGAAAATTCTCTAGTCTATAAATGGGAGGCTGGGGGGATTAAAAGATCCTTAGCAGCTTTTGTTTATTTAAGTGTCTTCTACAAATAAATGAGAGAGAAGGAAAAGAACAGTTGGGTCTGTTAGGTAAAACTTGA
The DNA here is from genome assembly GCF_950295315.1 of Erinaceus europaeus. Taxonomy (NCBI): domain Eukaryota; kingdom Metazoa; phylum Chordata; class Mammalia; order Eulipotyphla; family Erinaceidae; genus Erinaceus; species Erinaceus europaeus. Next base: position 118,678,196 of record NC_080164.1, on the reverse strand, counting down.
GTTCATTGTGCTATAAAGGTATTTTTTAAATCTCTTATTCAGTGTATAAGCTCTTAACTCTTGACTTAGAAGTGGACTAAGAGGGTCGAATGTGAAAAATTCCTGCTCTAGACTCATATAACTGCAGATACATAAACAATGCAGACTAGATGGACAGAACAGATGATCTCCTATTATTTTTTAAATCATTTTATTAGGGAGCGGGCAGTAGATTATAGTACACTTGTTGGTACATGGGTACAATTTCCCATCTCCCCATCTGCACTCTCACTGCCCCCCCCAACTCAGATCCATTCCCACCATCATACACCAGGACTCCAAAGCCCTCTCCACGCCCTTCCTGTCCTCCTTCCCCTAGAGTCCTTTGTTTTGGTGCCTATACCGCACCCAGACCCAAGTTTCACTGTGTGTGTTTCCCTTTCTGTCCGTGTTTCTTAAAATCCCCACCTAGGAGCAAGATCATCCAGGATTCCTCCTTACCTTTTTTGGATACCCTGTAATTTCTCCCTCCCACTTAGTGTTAACTACTTTCCTGATATTTCCAGGGGAAGTCGGGCTTTGGAGAAAAATGAGGAAGTAGAGAAAATTTATAATTGTTAAGTAAGAGTGGGGGGGTGGTTGGTAGATTTTAAAATGAAACTATTCAAGGTTGAGGTATTTTGCTTCTGTAGGAAGAAAAGGTGACTGAGAGCAGGTGGCTTGGAGCAGCCACCTAGTAGGCAGGCTGGCTCCTTGCCCCAGGTGCCCGGCCCCAGTGCCTCTGCCACCTGCATGCACAGAGCAGGTGTGCTCTGGGCGGGGAGCCTGCTGAGGACAGAGCTGAAGGCAACTAGCGGGAAGCTATCACACTCACATCTGGGAGAACGGCAGGGCCCTGAGCTAGAGCCTGCGGTGTCAGGGGTGGTGACAGGCAAAGGCCACCTGTGAGGTTGTATGGGACACCTTTAACTAGGTGGATGGGGCACTCAGCAGCCTCATTGAGGGGCTGGTGGGCCATCTGGGCCAGGTCGGGGCTTCCAGTCTGTGATCTCCCTCTGACAGGGTCGCAGTCTCTGACCCTCAGTCTAATGTGACCTTCTCTTTGCTTCTTTCCCACAGTGCTCATGTGTCCCAAGTCGGTGGTGTTTCCACAACTGAAGAGTAAGTTGTTTGGCCTTTTCTTCCTTCTCTTTCACTTATTAAACAGCCACTGAAAATCTAATAGTAAGCTGGGGAAACAGCATAATGGTTCTTCAAAAGATTTTCATGCCTGAGGCTCTGAGCTTCCAGGTTCATTCTCCAGCACCACCATCAGCCAGAGCTGAGCACTGCTCTGGTCTTTCCTTCTGGACCTCACTTTCCTTAAAAATAATGTGTGTGTGTGTGTGTGTGTGTGTGTGTGTGTGTGTGTGTGTGTGTGTATCTAAGAGACAGAGAAAGAGAGGGAGAGGCTGGATGGTGGTGCACATGTTACCAAATTCAAGGTCCCAAGTTCAAGTTCCTGGTCCCTAGCCGCAGGGGAGAAGCTTCACAGGGCTGCAAGCATCTCTGTGTCTCTCTCTCCCCCTTCCCTCTCAGTTTCTCTCTGTCCTATCAAATGAAAAATAATTTTTAAGGGAAAATAAAATATAGTGGTCTATCAAATTTGAAAAGAAACATAAAGAGAAATCAATAATGATTATTTTTTAAATTTTTGATTACTGACTTTGACTTGATGTTGAGGTAATGCTGGTTTACAGTTAGTGATTATCTATTCCCAGGGTTATTGCTAGTGCTAGCTGCCTGTATGGCTCCACCAGTCCTAGCAGTGTTATTTTTTTTTCTTTCTTTTTTTAATATTGGTAGAAGGTGAAAGGTAGGGAGAGGGATAGAGAGAGAAAGAAAGAGAGAAAAGAAAAAAGAGAAGGAGAAATATCTGCAGCATTGCTCCATCACTATTGGAACTATCCCCTGCAGATGGGGAGCAGGAACTTGAACCTACATGCACATATGAATTTACTCACATCCCTATGGGGATCTCACTCATTGTTGGATTGGGCTAGTTGGTTTTGCAGTGCCTCACACATGCACTCTGCTTAAAAAAAAAAAAAGGGAAAGCACACTTTGAGGTTTGGAAGTCTAGAATTTTCCATGCCAGCTTATTTGGAATCCAATAACTCAATGATAAAAGAGGAATTACATGCTGAGAGACTATATAGCTTGAAAAACAATGCCTTGTCTATCTTAGGTGCTCTTTTCAGTTCAGGTCATCTATTTTATAAGAACCAGTCTAGCTTCATGACTTCAGTAATACAGCCAGGCATTTGCACATATGCTCTAGCTATATACATCACAGTGTAACTGACTAGAATGGGATGATTTTTTTTTTGCCATTCCATTATTGAATGATTCAATAATCATTCACTGACGCATTATTTTGAAAATGGCACTATTCCTTACATAAATCTTAAAATGATTCTAAAGTAGATAATAATTTAAATGATTTCAATAGAATTACTTGTGCAGACTTTATAAATCATGCTTCCCTCTGAAGACCTGGTAGAAATATAGAAGACCCCCCCCAATAAGAATAGACCCATTACTATCCTACAGGGCAATAATTCTGTTTTCATTCTGCCATATATGGAGTTGGTCTTACCTCCTGAATATTTCCTGTGATGGTTACTTGGCACTCTGAGTGTATTTTATTTTGGCTCTCTGCTTAGCCGGGGTCTTAACCCAATATGCACCTTCCCCACTCCAGCCAGTGTTTCCATTCAGGTAGAGAGGCAGGGAGAGGTGGAGCAACAGCACAGCACTGGAGCTTCCTCCTGTGTCACAGCACCTCCCAAGCAGTGTGAGGACTGCAACCTGAACCATGTGCATAGCATGGCACATGCCCTACCTGATGAGCCAGCTAACTTTGGATAAACATTTCAGGAATTCTGGATTCGCAAAGATAAGCAGCAAATTAGCGGAAGTTGTTCAGCCTAGTGTCATTCTTAACACACATGGCAGATACTTCGAGATTAGTACTCCTTATGTCATCTTGGTTCAGGAAGCTGCTGCAGATCTTCCATCAGGAAGGCTGACACTCCAGTGAACGTTCTTTAAAAAGATGTGATAAAAGTTACCGGCACGTACCTGTCAAGGAGTCACCCCAGAACTGGCTTGCTCGATTGACTCTGTGTTTCTCTTGGAGCAGACTCTTGGAAAGAACCATCCGGTCAGCAGTAGAGCAGCACCTCTTTGAGGTGACCAGCCCTGGAAACCAAAATCCAGAAACCTTGGAATCTGGACCTTCGCAGGCTTCTTCCACCATCTCAGCCAGGCAGCGGCGGCGCCAGGCCAGGGAGCAGGAAGAATCTCGGCAAGAAAGAGATGTGTGAGTTGGCCTTGTCCCTTCTTTTCCTCAAGGGAAGGTAGGATCTACTTACTGAGAGATAGGTAGACCAGAACACTGCACTGTCCACAGGCAGGGCTGGGGACTGGACTGCAGGCCTCAGGTTTGTCCAGCATTTGCTCTTCCCACTGAGTCACCTCTCCACCTCTCCAGCCCACAGCCTCAGTACTTCTTGTTTCCATTTACCTGGAGATGGCTCACCCAGTAGAGTGCATACTTTATTATGTGCAAGGACCAGGGTTTGAGCTGCCAGCCACCATGAGTGAGCACCATGCAAGGGGCAGTTTTGAGGAGGGCTGGAGGAGTGTTCTCCTACTCCTCTTTTCTCGGCCCCCCCCCCCCCGCGCGTTTCTTTCTCTTTTTTATTTTTTTTTATTTTTTATTATCTTTATTTATTGGATACAGACAGTCAGAAATTGGGAGGGAAGGGGGAGATAGAGATGAAGAGAGACAGAGAGACACCTGCAACCCTGCTTCACCACTTGCAAAGCTTTCCTCCTTCAGATGAGGATCTGGGCCTCAAACCTGGGTCATGTGCATTATAACATACGCAGTCAACCACCTGGTGCCTCTTTCTTTCTTTTGAGCATGTTGCTGGCCTCTTTGTCCCCACTGAGGTAAGGTGCTGTGGTGGAAGGTTAACCTGTATCAGGGTAGCCACATCTATCTCTGAACACCAAAAGCAACAATGTCTATTTTCATCTAGAAGAAGGATTTTTTTTCCTTTTTTTTTTTAATTGCTACCAGAATTATTGCTGTAGGTCGGTGCCTATACAATGAAGGCACCTAAATTGAGGAGTTGGAGGGAGGGAGGGGCTAGAGATGGGGAGAGAAAAAGATCCTGGCAGCTGCATTATTTAACAAAAACAAAACTTTGCATAACAAAAACTATTTGTGAAGTTTTTTCCCTAGCAGGTGGAGATCAGAGACTTTAGCCCTAGTCCTTGCAGGTGGTAGTGTGTGTGCTCACTCCCCCTCCTCTCAGTTTCTTACACTAGAAGAGAGGGGGAGGGGAAGGGGAAGAGTGGGAAGGAGGAGGAGGGAAAGAAGGAAAGAATTCACTGGGAACAATGGAATCATGCAGGCACAAAACCCTAGTGAAAAATCCCTGGTGACCAAACCAACAACAACAACAAAGCTTTGTGTGTACATATGTATATATGTATGTCTATATACATGTATATGCATATATGTGTGTATATATCTCAGTCATTATGTTACTGTCACCCCTATTTCAGAATTTAAGTTGAAACTTAGAGAGCTTTCCTTTCAGGGCCAGTGAAATAGCTCACTTGGATAAAGTGCTGCTTTGCCAGGTGCATGACCCAGGTTTGAGCCTAGTTTCCACCACAGTTCTCTTTCACTCTCTCACAAGCAAATAAATAATTGTAAAAAATAAATAAAGGTTTACATTTTGACCATGCTACACTTCCCTAACCTTTAAAAATAAAATATATAGAGGCTTGAAGCAATGCTTCATTTTTGCCTGGGGGTGTGGCGTGTTGTAGGAAGCTACTTCTGATGAACTGTATTTCATCACTTCCATGTGACACTCTGTCAGAGGATCTCAAAGCATTCGAGCGGACCATTGCCATAGGTGCATCCAAAGGTGTTTTAAGGCTTGTCTCTCTTTTTTTCATTTTTTTATATTTATGTATATTCCCTTTTGTTGCCCTTGTTGTTTTTTATTGTTGTTGTAGTTGTTGTTGTTATTGATGTCATCGTTGTTAGGTAGGACAGAGAGAAATGGAGAGAGGAGGGGAAGACAAAGGGGGGAGAGAAAGACAGACACCTGCAGACCTGCTTCACTACCTGTGAAGCAACTTCCCTGCAGGTGGGGAGCCAGGGGCTGGAACCAGGATCCTTATGCGGGTCCTTAACCTGCTGCATTACCACCCAACTCCCTAAGGCTTTTCTTACAGCATTCTGCTATTTGTTAGATGAGCTTACACAACAGGCAATTGGCCTGCTACAGAGACCCAGCTAAATGCCAGAAACCGACTATGATACACTCTGACCATTTATTGTGTCCTTTTTTTTCCTTAACTTTTTTATCTTTATTTATTAGATAGCCAGAAATAGAGAGGGAAGAGGTGACAGAGGGGGAGAGAGACAGAGAGACACCTGCAGCCCTGCTTCACCACTTGTAAAGCTTTCCCCCTGCAGGTAGGGACTGGGGGCTCAAACCTGGGTCCTTGTGTACTGTAGCATGTGCGCTCAACCAAGTGTGCCACCACCTGGCACCTCCATTTATTTATTGTATCTTGTTATGAGAATAGTTGCACTTGAATCTAGTCAAAAGAAGAAAATTTTGAACTCTTTGCTGATACTAGACAGTCCCATGGCTTGAGTTTCAAGAGTGATACTTAGAAGGATCTCATTCTCCATTAAAAGATTTGATAAAATGCAAAAATGGCCATACACATTACTGAATCATCCTTCTTTTCATTATCTGGGAAAATAAGTGTACAGAGTATAACAGAACATATTTTCCTGAACATTTTATGAACCATACAGTCTTCATCCAGTTATTGTTTTGAGCTCCTGGTTACATTTCAAAGACTAGCCACTGCGAGGTAGCTCTGTGAATAAGGTACTGAGGTTCCAAGTTTGATCCCCAGCATCACATGTGCCAGAATGATTCTCTGGTGTATCCCTCCCCCAATAAATTGAGCGTGAAAGATTAAATTCATACTCCTTGATTCTCTTTAACCTGGACTCAAAATTTATATCAAAATATTCATGGGAAAAAATAGAGAAACTTTTTGCTTAAAGAAAGACACAAAAAATGGATATTGCCAATAAACGCCTTGTTGCATACTGTTAAGACATTAAGACATGTATTAACAAATATTTTTTTAGAAATAAAGTAGTGGTGCTATGGGTAGATAGCATTAGTGGTTATGCAAAGAGACTCTTATGCCTGAGGCTCCAAAATCCCAGGTTCAATCCCCTGCACCACCATAACCCAGAGCGGAGCTGTGCTTGGGTAAAAAGAAAAGAAGGAAGGAAGGAAGGAAGGAAGGAAGGAAGGAAGGAAGGAAGGAAGGAAGGAAGGAAGGAGGGAAGGAAGGGCAGAAAGTAGCAACCACAATTTAACATTTTCAAGTGTTGCACAGCCATCATCTAAAAAAAAAAAAAAAACACACTTTGGAATTGGTGGACAAGGAAGGGAGCTGGAAATAGAATATATATATATGTATATACATACATATATATATATTCTATATAATACAGAATATATTAGGTTTTGGGGGAAAAGTCATGACATTTTTATGTTTTTCCATGTAATTAAAAAAAAATAGTGGGAGTGGGGCAGTGGTGCAGCGGGTTAAGCGCACATGGCACGAAGCACAAGGGCTGACATAAACATCCCAGTTCGAGCCCCCAGCTCCCCACCTGCAGGAGAGTCGCTTCACAAGCGGTGAAGCAGGTCTGCAGGTGTCTGTCTTTCTTTCCCCCTCTCTGTCTTCCCCTCCTCTCTCCATTTCTCTCTGTGCTATCCAACAACAACAACAGCAATAACAACAATAACAATAATAAGAACAACCATGATAATCAATAAGGGCAACAAAAGGAGGAAAAATGTGTCCTGATTTTTCCAACAACCCAATATTTACACCACAAATGAGCTGCTCAGCTTCCATGAGAGTGTTTGTAGTAACTCCTGTTGCCTGAGCTGTGCTCTACAGCAAGCTCAAGCTCTTCCTTTCACACTGCTGTTATCCTCTGCATCATTTGCTGCCAAATAGCACATAGTCACACTCTCCCTGTTGAAAATATCCTTAGTGTGTCACGATGTTGCACCTGCCACCTCCGTGAGCAGAGGGAGATCGAGTGGAGGTTGGGGTTGGTGACGAATGGGAGTGAGGACAGAGATGGGCACAGGGAAAATGGGGATTGGCAGCAGGCTGGGGGTGTTGGGGAGGGGGAAGGAGCAGGGACTTGACAGGAAGAGGAGGAGGGGGCACAAGGTAAGCTATCCTGCACAGCTGCAACAGTTGTTCCCACACTAAGTGCCCAAAATCACCACAACCACCAAGGTTTTACACCCCGCTCCCCACTTCCACTCACTCCCTGTAACCATTTTTATTTTCATATTGTACAAGAGACAGGCTGGTTAGCATTTGTTTTGTTTTGTTTTTTCTTTCAAGGTCATTTGCTTCAGTCATCTGTATTCCGCATGTGAGTGAAACCATGGAGTTGTCTCTTGGTTTCACTCAGCACAATCACCTCTAATTCCATCCATTTTTTGCCAGCTGTTACAATCTCATCCTTTTTTGATTGCAGGGGAATGTATATGTGTGTGTGTGTGTGTGTGTGTGTGTGTGTGTGTGTGTGTGTGTGTGTGTGTTTATCCCACAACATTTTTATCCAGTCGTCTATCATTATGCATTTTCTTAATTCTCTTTTATGGCCAATATTGGGTAAGCCAAAGGACTAGAGATTGAATATTCATCTAAAGACTGTAGCCAGGAAACTCTGGTCTGTCCCTTAATTTTTCTTCTCTGGCGTCTCCTCTCACCCCTGCCATGGCAGACCACATTTGTGCGGGAGTGAATCTTGGGGTACGAGCTGTCTTTTTTTTTAAAAAAAAAGAATTTATTTATTTATTCATGAAAGACAGGAGAGAGAGAAAGAGCCAGACATCACTCTGGTACATGTGCTGCCAAGGATTGAACTCGGGACCTCATGGTTGAAAATCCAATTTTTTATCCACTGCACCACCTCCCAGACCACGTACGAGCTGTCTTAAAGCAGCTGGCAGCCTTTGTGCTTTTCTTTGGTATGAGGCCTGGTTATTCAGAAATTCTCTTCTTGTGCTCAGGAGTCAGCCCCCCCACCCCTAGAGCGGCGCACCCTCCTCACCTGTCACACTGGGCCACTGATGTATCCTGAGAGCCTTTCTCCTCCTACTCCTGACTCCCATCCCATACTGCACCATCTCAAGGCTCTCTAGGTTTTTTGGAGGAGCCAGGCCTGTCTCCTTCAGGCTCTAGACAATCCTTGCCCACCCCACCCCACCCCCACCATGAAAGTTCTCTCCACTATGTCCCCAGGAGATGCATTAACACAGCATCGACTGTGAATCTGAAAATCATTTAGATAGTGTGTTTTTCTTATCCTGTGCCATATATATATTTGCTTCATTGAATCTTAAGGATTTTCTGTTTGTTTTACTTTGCTTTAAAAATAAGAACAAAATGCTAAGGAATTAGCATGATGGTGCTGCAAAAGATTTTCATTCCTGAGGCTCTGAAGTTTCAGGTTCAATCCCCAGCACCACCATAAACCAGAGCTGAGCCGCGCTCTGGTCTCTCTCTGTATCTCTCTCTATCTCTCTATCTCTCTCTGTCTTTCCTTAAAATAAAAAATATATTCTTTAAAAGAATGAAACCATTTAATGTATGCTTCAGAACTCTTGGAGTGTTATGAATAGTGATAAGAAGACAGAATTTGGAGGCCAGGTAGCACCATATCTTGTAACAAGCAAGGCCCCAAGTTTAAGCCCCAGTCCTCACCTGTAGGGAAGAGGGAAGCTTCTTCAGCTGTGAATCAATGCTACAGGTGTCTCTACTGCTGTTTGTCTGTCTCTGCATCTCTATCTCTGTCTCTCACCTCAATCAAAAAGAAAGAAGAAAGTAGGGAATGATTCCTGGAAATAGTGGAGTCATGCAGACTGCTAGCCCTAGCAATAACCCTGGTAACAAAAAGTAAAAAAAGAAAGAGGGGGCCAGCCTATAGCGCAGCAGGTTAAGCACACATGGTGCGAAGCACACGGACCAGAGTAAGGATCTCAGTTCAAGCCCCCAGCTCCCCACCTGCAAGGGGATCACTTTATAAGAAGTGAAGCAGGTGTGCAGGTGTCTATCTTTCTCTCCCCCTCTCTGTTTTCCCCTCCTCTCCTGATTTCTCTGTCCTATCCAACAATAATGATAGCAATAACAACAACAGCAATAAACAAGAAGGGCATTAAAAAAGGAAAAAATTGCCTCCAGGAGCAGTGAATTCGTAGTGCAGGCACCAAGCTCCAGCAATAACCCTGAAGGAAAAAGAAAGAAAGGAAGGAAGGAAGGAAGGAAGGAAGGAAGGAAGGAAGGAAGGAAGGAAGGAAGGAAGAAAGAAAGAGGGAAAGAAGGGGAGGGAAGGGAAGGGAAGAGAAAGGAAGGAAGGGAAGGAAAGAAAGGAAGGAAGGAAGGGAGGGAGGGAGGGAGGGAGGGAGGGAGGAAGGAAGGAAGGAAGGAAGGAAGGAAGGAAGGAAGGAAGGAAGGAAGGAAGGGGGAGTCGGGCAGTAGCGCAGCGGGTTAAGCGCACATGGCGCAAAGCACAAGAACCTGCCTAAGACAGCATATGAGTTGAGATAGTACAATAAATATCTAACCTCACCTTCATATGGGGATGTGCTAGAACTGGAAGGGAAAGGACTGTCTGTTTTCAGTTGTCAGGACTCACTGCTTTCGGGCTTTAACTGCTTGGTGTTGGGGGTGCTGTGAGTATCAGACCATGAGAGAGAATGGACCTTGTCAGCTTGCAGCTCTCCATACCCCTAGTTCTGCAGGAACTAGGATCCATGATGAACCATGATCATCTATTAATTCTGGGGACCAGACAGTGGTACACCTGGTTAAGTGCATACATTATAGTGCAAAAGACCCCGGTTCAAGCCCCTGGTCCCCACCTTTAGGGGAAAAGCTTCTTGAGTAGTGAAGCAGGGCTGCAGGTGTCTCTCTGTCTCTCTCCCTCTCTATCTCCCCTTTCTCTCGGTCCCTATCTAAAATAAATAAATAAATATTTTTTAAAAATTGTATTTCTGTGAGCTAGGTAGTGGCGCACCTGGTTAAGCGCACACATTACAGTGTGTAAGGACTCAGGTTCAAGCACCTGGTCCCCACCTGCAGAGGGAAACTTCACAAGTGGTGAAGGTGTCTCTCCCTCTCTCTCTATCTTCCTCTTCCCTTTCAATTTCTCTCTATCTCTATCCAATAAATAAACAATATGTTTAATTGTATTTCTGATCAGGGAATTCGTAGTGCTTGCACCCAGCTTCAGCAATAACCCTGGATGCAAAAAAAAAAAAAAAAAGGAAAGAAAATACAGATATATAGATATTTGTGAATAATGGGAAATTTCTGTGTAAACTTGCACTGTCCCACCCATTTGAATACAAATCACTTTGCTTCCAGCTACTAAAGCCGTTCATTGACAAAAACACTGCTCTTGCCAACTGCTTCTAGGAGTAAATTATCTTTTACGGCAATTTTGGCACCAAGGGGCCTCTGGAGTAGTGTTGCACTTAGATTTTGATGAAAGATGCAAGAATTTCTGGACTCCTTTCGAACTTTCTATGTGATGCAGTGTCACTACCAGACCCCTCTGGCCTCTAAAAATTAAACTAATAGTTTTTTTTTTCCCTCCAATTCAAGAGGACTTATCAACAAAGAAAATATTCCTTCTGGATTCAACAGCCTTGATGATTGCATTCTGAATGCTCAGGAAGTGGAAAGATTACATGAAACTTCTGGTTATATCGGAGAAACGGAGAAACCTACACGTCAAAAGTCTGGTTCCAAGCTTTCTGAGCTTAGTGATAGTCAAGAGAGGCTAGTGGTAAGTGAATAATTCTCAATACTTTTTACTGGTAGCCGCTGGGAGATTATCGCTTCTCTTTGTTGTATGAAAACCTTTTGAAAGTTTCAGTCTTGGGTCTCACTAAACATAGGATTAAGAGGTTATAAAAAGACCTTAGCTTTACTAAGTATACTTTTTTAAATATGTAAATCTGAGAGTCAAGACTGAGAAAGATGACAGTCTACAGAAAAGCTGTTGGCTTTCATTACTTTTTTTTTTGTAACTTTATTTATTGGATAGAGACAGCCAAAAATTGAAAGGAAAGGGGGAGGTAGGGAGAGAGAGACAGAGAGACACCTGCAGCCCTGCTTCACCACTAGCAAAGCATCCCCCTGCCATTTGCTTTCATTGCCATCTTACTGCAATTGTTCTGCTTTTGATTTTGTATTTTATTTTTTGGATTTTCCTAGTTTAAAATCTCCAACATAGTCCCCATGTATTTGTATTTGTTCTTCTCTGTATAAATACATTTTACAAACAACAATAACTAAACCACGAAACTACAGTGAAGGAAATGAAATAAATATACAGGGAAGAGAATTAGCTACCTTCGTGTCCAGAAATCTTCATACTCAGAAGTATTCATTTCAGATGTGTACTTTATAATGTATTTTCTTCCCAGCTACTCAGAACCAAACATAAAATCAATTTACACAGCTGCTTTGGACCTGTGTCCTGAACTATTAATTTGATGTACAGTAGTTACCAGTGGTTACCATCAACAGCTAAACCTTTATTCAGCTTAACTGTTGTTGGACCAGCATCCTTTTCACATTGGCTTCAATTTCTCTGACAAATGAGGACCAGATTCTGTCTTCAGATTCTCTTCAGTTTTAAAAGTTAACTGGAGGATTTTTTTGTTTTTTTAATTTATAAAGTGGAAACATTGACACGTCCATAGGATAAAAGGAATTTTTTTAAAAGGGCTGAGCAGCAGCACACCCGGTTAAGCACAAATAGATACAAAGCACAAGGACCCTATGCAAGGATCCTGATTCAAGTCCTTATTCCCCACCTGCATGGGGTCTGCTTTGTGAGTGATGAAACAGGCCTGCTGGTGTCTATCTCTCTCTCTTCCTCATTATCTCCCCCTCCTCTCTCAATTTATCTCTGTCCTATCCAATAAAATGGAAAAAGAATGGGCCTCCAGGAGCAGTGGATTCATAGTGTTAGCACCAAGATCCAGTGATAACCCTGGAGGCAAAAAAATAAATAAATAAGAATATTTTTTATGTTATGATGTAACATGAACTGGAGTCTTTGTAGCGTGTAAATTCTGTGATCTACTTTGTCTCTGACTAATTTTAGTTACATAGCAGGTTTTCCATATTTTTAGCAAAACTGAACCACCTGTTTTCTGTCTGCAGATGCTCAGAGTTAACGATTTTACCTTATATTAATAATACACAAATGTAAATCTAGTGTAGAAACATGTTTATTCTATCCACTCTTCCCCCATGTCTTGAAGTTTGTTTTCTTCTAGAAGTAAACCTATCAAGTAAACAGACAGAAGCAGCATCAGCCTCACACCCATGTCTGCTACAATCCTTCAGTTAAGAATTTAAACTTCGAAACAATTGTACATGAACTGCTTATTTATTTATTTATTTATTTTGCCTCCAGGGTTATCACTGGGGCTCGGTGCCAGCACTATGAATTCCTGGTGGCCATCTCTTTTTCATTTGTTGTTGTTGTTGGATAGGACAGAGAGACAGAGAAGGGGAGAGAAAGATAGACACCTGCAGACCTGCTTCACCACTTCCAAAGCGACCACTCTATAGGTAGGGAGCCTGGGGCTCAAACCAGCACCCGTCTTTGTGCTTCATGCTGGTGTACTACCGTCTGGCCTTCATGTGAAATGCTTTTAATTCTTATATCTGGGAAAAAGTAAAAGTGTATCTGAAGTAAACAATGCTGTCTTCATTCAGCCATCCATTTTGGGGGGGCTCATTCTCTTTGCTTATCTGCCAAAGAGAATTCCATTGAAGACTAACTTAAAATAAATGTACTTCAGGTGGGGGAGACATCATAATGGTTATGCAAAAAAAAACAAAAAAAAAAAAACCTTGTATGCCTAAGGCTCCAAAGTCCCAGGTTCAATTCCTGGCACCATCATAGACTAGAATTGAGTAGTGCTTTGATCTATCTATCTCTATCTTTCACATTAAAATAAAACAAATAAAAATTAAAATGAATATAATTCTTAGAGCCCTTTTCAGAGGAACTAAACTCAATAGTAAGTCCTTCCCTCTAGGAGAGTATTCTAAATCAACTCCATAGTAAGAGCTAAGAAAGTGAGAGAAAGTTCATTTATTCCTTAGGCTATTGATTGCCAAAACCGTGGACTTTGCTTAAAAACATTTGGGTGGAGAACCCAACTCAAATTCCATATTTTTTTTCCTGCCACTAGAGTTATCATAGGGTCTTGTGCCTGCACAGCTCCACCACTTCTGGTGGCCATATTCTTTTTTTATAGGGTCAAAGAGAAGTTGAGAGAGAAAGAGGGAGAGAGAAAGATATATCTATAGCACTGCTTCACCACTCACAAAGCTTCCCCCCTCAGCAGGTGGGGACCAGAGGCTTGAACCCAGGTCCTTGCACATGGTAATGTGTGTATTCTACTGGGTGAGCCACCATCTAACCCTCCTCTTTTTTTTTTTTATTTAAGAAAGAAAACCATAGGGTAGGAGGGGTACAACTCCACACAATTCCCACCACCCAATCTCCATATCCCACCCCCTCCCCTGATAGCTTTCCCACTCTCTATCCCTCTGGGAGCATGCACCCAGGGTCCTTGTGGGTTGCAGAAGGTGGAAGGTCTGGCTTCTGTAATTGCTTCCCCGCTGAACATGGATGCTGACTGGTCGGTCCATACTCCCAGTCTGCCTCTCTCTTTCCCTAGTAGGGGAAGCTGAGCTCCAGAACACATTGGTGGGGTCTTCAGTCCAGGGAAGCCTGGCCGGCATCCTGATGGCATCTGGAACCTGGTGACTGAAAAGAGAGTTAACATACAAAGCCAAACAAATTGCTGAGCAATCATGGACCCAAAGCTTGGAATAGTGGAGAGGAAGTGTTAGGGGGATACTCACTGCAAACTCTAGTGTACTTCTGCTTTCAGGTATATATTTTGCAGTAGTTTATGAATACTTGTGAACATATGCTCTCTCTCACAGAAACTGGTGTATATCTAGGTTTTGGGACTTTGTTAGAAAATGAACCACCTGAGATGGAATTAGAGTATACTCTGAAAAGAAAGGTCTCACCCGAGTAATGAAGCTGAAGGGTTATCATTCCACACCTGAAGTCTCTGGACACAGTCTGAAGTGAAGCATGTTGAGGTGGCAATCGTTGCACTGATTAGGTTGTGATCGACAGATGCAATATTATTTGATATGGATTGGGAGAGGCATACAGGAAAGTGGGCCCTATCCAAGGGTTCCAGGACTGGGGGAAGTAGAGGCTTTATAGTGGAGATGTGAGGTTCCTGCTGTCTCAGGGTTCCAAAAGACTATCGATAGTTAATGTTATCATCACATTATTTGGTAATTGGGTTAACTTTGAAAAGTCCTTTTGTTAGGGTTTGCTGTACAGTACCCAGTATCTTGTATATAGCTGTGCTATTGGATGCTTATGATCTACTTGCTCTAGGCTTTTGAGAGAGTCCGCATATCAAATACACAGCCTATATATTAAAAAGATTCAGTCTGTGTTTTAAAAATCTTCGAGACATACAATTAATTTTCCCCCTCTCATATTAATTAACTAGTGATTTATATGTCTACATTTTACTAGGAGTGTACATAAACACCATTCCCACCACCAAAAGACTGTGACCCATCCCTCCCACCCACTCCCACCCCCCACTGGCCCAGGAAGCTGCATGTCTACCCCTCAACCACAGGGTTTTTACTTTGGTGCCCTACTTACAATTTGGTCAGGTCCTTCTTTTAGTTTCCCTTTCAGATCTTCTTACTCAACTTCTGTTGATGAGTGGGATCATCCCATACTCATCTTTATCTTTCTGACTTAGCTCACTTAACATAATTCCTTCTAGCTCTGTCCAAGATGGGTCAGAGAAGTATCATTGTTCTTGATAGCTGCATAGTCTTTTTTTTTTTTTAATGTGAAGCTTTATTTCCACCATAGCTCCCAGTTTCCTCCTTCCCCGATTGTACATGTCAAGTATTAACATGAGTGAGCTATAAGTGAACCGTGTCTTTGTTGCAATGAATAATCTAAAACTCTGCCAGCACAATGAAGACAGAAGAAAAACTTCCTCATCTGTAAAATGAGAGACTCTTCTTTCTGACCTCTCATCCCTCTCTTATTTCATGAACTTTTAAACCTAATCTTAACAGGTAGCTGTAAAACAAAGAGCCAGGAAACAAAACAGTACTGATTTAGACTACATCCTGAAAGTTAAATTGAGTATCATTAACGTCCCATCTCAGTTTAACTTTCTGATTTCCTCCAAAACTTCTTCCCTCCCTAGTCAAGTTCTTTATATCTTGACCAAACATGGGTTTCCATGAAAAATGGGAATTAAGCATAGTCTTGTGCTTTCTGTGTGTCGGGAATTATTTCAGATCCAGGGAAATACCACAGGGAGAAAAACTGGCAGAAAGTTCTGTCCTTGTGGAGCTTACATTCTAGTAGGGGAACAGTTATCTGGATAGAAAAGTAAACAAACTCATTGGAGAGTGGTAACTACTAGGGAGCAAAATAACAAAAATAGCAAAAGACACTGTTGACTGTTTGTAGGGGGGCAGAAGATGCAATTTTAAAAAGTGGTCAAAGCAAACCCCCCTAAGAATATGAGTGTCTAAAGCTCGAGGCCACGAGGAGGCAAGTCAGAAAGAGGGGACAGGTAGTGTAAAGGCCCTGGGGCAGCCCTATGTTCTGAATTTTCAAGAAATCATAGAGATGGCGTAGTGACTAGCAGAGAATGAGAAAAGTGAAAGAGGCAATGGGCAAGGGAAAGCAGGTGAGGGAGAGCTTTCTTGATCATTATCGGGACTCCTCCCCATATTAGGTATGATTTGAAAAACCCATCAGACTTCTAGATAGAACTATGATCTGATTGTCTTAACATTTGATTTGACTACTGTGTTGAAAGCTGACAAAAGCAGACGCTGGAAAACCAGTTAGAAAGCTCTTGCAATACTCTAGTCTTTTGTTTGTTTGTTTTTAACTTACAGGTGTTTTGTTTGTTTGTTTGTTTGTTTTGCCTCCAGGGTTATTGCTGGGGCTTGGTGCCTGCACTACAAATCCACTGCTCCTGGAGGCCATTTTTCCCATTTTGTTGCCATTGTTGTTGTGCTTGTTGTAGTTATTATTGTTGTTGTCATTGATGTCATCCTTGTTAGATAGGACAGAGAGAAACAGAGAGAGGAGGGGAAGAAAGAGAGGGGGAGAGAAAGATACACATCTGCAGACCTGCTTCACCACTTGTGAAGCGACCCCCCTACAGGTGGGGAACCGGCGGATCGAACAGGAATCCTTACACCAGCCCTTGTGCTTCGCACCTGCGCTTAACCCACTGTGCTACCACCTAGCTCCCTAGGTGTTTGTTTGTTTGTTTGTTTGTTTGTTTAAAAACATAACTGACTTATTTATTTTAATGGGAGGACTATAGAGAGAAAGATACAGAAAGAAAGAAAGCAGAGCACTGTTCATCTCTGGCTTGTGGTGGTTCTGGGGATTGAACCTGGGACCTCAGAGCCTCAGTCATGAAAGTCCTTTGCAGAAACACTATGCTATCTCCTCAATCCAATAATCTAGGTTTTAGACCATGATCTGAGGCAACACAGATTGTCTTTCAGGCTTTTCACTCTAGGGAGAGCTTTGCACATCAGCTAAAATATGTAATTGGTCATGGGGCTGCATGTTGCAGGAAACATAAAATAGTGCATGGACTGTAGATGTGCTTTGAAGGTGGAGTTGACGTGACTTCCCGGCAATAGAGGCATCAAAGATTGTCGGGCTGAGCTTCACTGACGGGAGACAGACGACCTGGGACTCATAGTTGAGCTGTAGGCAGTTATCTCTTTATTCATGCGGGACACAGCACAATCTAAGCCAAGCTAAGCTAAACTAAAAACTAAAGTAAAACGAACAATCCTGTCCTTATATATACTTTCCAAGTAGGGTGTGAACAGGATGTGATGTAGAGAGGGTGGAGAGAAAAGTGACTGGTGAAAATCAGGGTGTGACAAGGAGAGGGGGTGGAGCAGGCAAGAATTCTACCACTGAACCATCAATGCCCTGGAGGGAGGGTGGTGCATAGTTATGTAAATAGAATACAGTGTTAAGCAGGGGGGATTAAACCAAATGAAACAGAAGGGGTTTTTAGAAGCAGAATTAGAAGCATACCAACAAAAGATGACACCCAAGTTTTTTGACCTGGCCAACGGGAAGATGTATATTGCAAATGTAATGAATTAGAGAAGACAGAAAGAAGTTTGGAGAATAGTAACATGGTTTCAACTCTCAACACCTTCAGATTGAGCTACTCGCCAGAGCAGTAGATTCATAGTGCCAGTACAATTCCCCAGCAATAACCCTGGAGGCAAAAGAAAGAAAGAAATTGTTCTCTCTGTTCTTCTCCCTACACTATGCAGTTGTACTAAGACACATACACATATACGCACACTTTTTTTTTTCTTGGTTTCTTTTTGTTGTCTTTGTTGTTGTCATTGCCTGCCCATCGCTATTATAGGCAGACTTTTTTTTTTTCAAATAGAGAGAAAAGGGGGAAGAGGGTAAAAGGAAAAGTTATTTTCAGTATGTATATGAGACCTAGGAATGAGCCAAGGACCTTTCACATATGCATCACCACTGACAAACTCCCCAGCCCAATTTCTGAATTCTATAAACTTGGGGAGAGAAGGAGAGGACAGACAGAAACAAAAGAGTGGAAAAGATAACAAAACACCACTCTACCATCTGTGATGTGTTACCATGTGGGTCAAGGGTTGAACCCAGAACAGTGCATGGAAAGGTCTGTACTTTACCAGATGAGCTATCGCACAGCCCTACCACACAGCATAGTTTGGGTTTTTTTGTTGTTTTTTTTCTCTTTCTTTCTTTCTTTTTTTCTGCCTCCAGGATTATTGCTGGGGCTCGGTGCCTACACTGTAAATCCACTGCTCCTGGCAGCCGTTTTTCATTTTATTGGATATAACAGAAAGAAATTGAGAGAGGAGGGGAAGATAGATAGGGAGAGAGACACCTGTAGACCTGCTTCACCACTTATGACATGACCCCCCACACATACACAGGTGAGGATCCAGGGGCTTGAACTAGGATCCTTGCGCAGGTCCTTGTGCTTGGTACTATGTGCACTTAAACTGTTGTGCCACCGCCCAACATCCCCCCCCCCACATACACAGTTTTTCATTGTTCCCTCTTTATTTGCTCATTTCCACAGGCTTCATAAAGGTCTCAGTCTGTGAAGACTGTTCTAGGGTATATTTTCACAGTTTGAATAAAAAACCTTAGCTCAGTCATGCATTTTGCCCAATAATCTTACTTCCAGCACTGTTCTACAGGCAGAATCTGAAATGACCAAAGGAACGTTATTAATAATTTGCTAACACAAGGCTATCTATCACCATGAGACTTTCGAAGTGGTCTAAATTTTCTCACTCAAGGGACTGGATAAGTAACATTTGTATTTCAATCCAATAAAAAAGTGATGATTAAATTTTGCTTCTGAATGCTACATAATAAAGTAGGAAAAAAGTTAATTTTTCAGGTGCTTTACACTTATTGTTAATTTTAAATCCTCCCAAAAGTTTACAAGCTAGGTATCACTGTATCATTAATCCTACCACCACCACAGAAATCATCTCCTTATCATTCTAAATGTGAGGAAAATGAGACCCAGGAGATTAAACAGCTTGTCTTACTGTATTCTTAAATACTAAGCATAGGTTATGAGGGACCAGGAGGTGAGTCACTGGATAGAGTCCACACAGTGCTAGAAGTGAGGACCAGGGTTCAAGCCCTGGGCTACCACATGAACTAACCTTCAGGGGAAACACTTCAAAAGTGGTAGGCCAGTGACTTTCTGTCCCCTCTGCTCTCAAATCCAGGCTCTTTCCATGAAGCATTTCAAGGCCAGGATACATGTTGGTTCCAGTTCTTTTCACACTTGCTCATCATTCCTTATTATTTCAACTCTACCCCTGCCCCAACATACACATACTCTCATTCTCTCCCTCTCTGCTTCTCTCTCTCTCTTTCTCTTCTCTTCTCTTCTCTTCTCTTCTCTTCTCTTCTCTTCTCTTCTCTCTCTTCTCTCTCACCATGTTAGGGGCAGGACATGTGGTTGGAATTGGCCTTTCAAAGCCCCTGCACTGTGATACCTTCTTGATCCTTGTCCCCTTTGAGTCCCTGTGGTTTTTGATACTTTGCACCAGTCTGAGCAGAATAACCCACTCAGATAGTGCTCCTGCCTTTGCCAAACCCTTGACCCAAATTTGAGCCTGGCCTCCACTGCACTGGAAGAGTTTCTAGTGCTGTGTCATCTTTCCCCTTTTCTATGTCTCTCTGTCTCTTTCTATTTGGAAAAAAAAAAAAAAAAAAAAAAAAGCCAGTCCAGAGAATTACAGCCCCAGAGACAACCAAAAAAAAAAAAAAAAAAGTGCCCCCACTCCTGCTTGGCCTGTCCAACATTAACTGGCCTGCCCTCTCCCAGGATGACTGTGGTCTTCTGCTCAAGGTCCTCCATGGTCTGATGTTCCAAACAGCCTACAAGGCTGCAAACGTTCCCCAGCTCTTTTCCATCAGCATTCGAGTCTCTCCTTCCCTGGTTTCAGATGTCACCTTTCTGCAGATGACTGCCAGATCAATACTTAATTGATGTTTGTCTGTGGGCCACCTCAGGTTGTGCTTCAAAGTCAACATGTGAATGCCAAGCCCACCATTTTCCTCCTTGATCTCTTGTCTGATGAGGACAGCCATTAGGCAACATGTCATCTTCCCCAGTCATTCCCAGGGTCCTTCCCTTCTCCTTGTCCCCTGCCACTCTTCCAACTCTCCCACTGTGGGTCGAGCATGACACTGACTTCAGAATGATGTTTTGTATGTCTCCCTTCCCCCTTTGTATTGCCAACACCAAGTCAAGGGCCTTGTTGCAAATAGTCTGGAATATTGATTAGTTGCCAGCATGAGTTCATGCCAACAGAGAGTTCAGTGCATGTAGCTAAAGGCACAATCCCCGGGCCTCACATGAGAAAGGCCTGTGCTCTATCCACCAAAACACCTCTAGCTGCTCTCGAAAGTTCTCTATCTGCTGCTGCAAAATGGTTCTCTAATGCAGACACGTTCTCAGTGCAGTATAGTTCAACAAGAGCTCCTGTTAAAAATGTCATAGCCATGGTTCAGAGAAGTGCCTATATTTAAAAGTCCGGGGGTAGTGAACCACTGGTTTTATAGTATCCGTTCCTTCATCCCTACAATAGTCTTTCTGACAAACACTGTATTAGATGTACAGCGACAATCAAAACAGACACAATCTCTGACTTTAAAAGTTCCCATTCTCAAGAGTCAGAGAGGTGGCACCTGGGTAAGGTGAAACCCTTTTCATGAGTTGGGGCCCAAGTTTGAGCCCTGGAACCACATGAAAATGCTAGAGCACCAGAGAAAACTCTAGTACTGTCATCCCCCACACATACACACACACACACACACACACACACACACACACACACACACACATACACACACATACACATACACACCCAGGTCTGGCCTCATTGAAGATGAGACTGCAGGGACTTAGAGGAGGTTTGGGATGAACTGGGAGGACATCTTGGGAGAGAGGAGTCAGGCAGAGGGCGCTAACTGGCTCCTCCTTTTGAAAGTAGGAGAATGCAAATGGGTGAACAGAGTTAGGGAGGAGCGGTTATAGGAGACATGTATTATAGGAATCAGGGGGCCTGCCCAAGTCCTGGTCACTGTAGCTTTTTCCAGGTCTTCAGCATTTGCCTTGCATGAGAGGAGGGGCTATTAGAAGCTAGGTGGGGAGCGAGTGGGAGGGGGTCATTCTCTGATGTCTCTTTTGAAAGCATCTCTCTAACAACTCTGTTAATATGACCAGTGAGAGATAGCTAAGGACTAAGGAAGATTATTAGCACCTTCTTATTTTGTTTTAATTTTACTTATTTATTATTGAATAAAGACAGAAATTGAGAGTGAAGGAGGAGATAGAAAGGCAGAGAAACAGACACTGGCAGCCCTGCTTCACCACTCATGACGCTTCCCCCCCTGCATGTGGGGACCAGGGGCTTGAACCTGGGTCCTTCCGTACTGTAGTATGTACACTTAACCAGGTGTGCCACCACTGGCCCCCTTATTAGCATCTTCTAAGCAAGAGATGATAATACTTTAGACCAGGGTGGTGGTAAGAAGTGAGCAGATGATGGGTATATTTATTTTTGTTTTTTAATTATCTTTATTTATTGATAGAGGCAGTCCGAAATTGAGAGGAGAGAGGGAGACAGAAAGGAAGAAAGACAGAGAGACACCTGCAGCCCTACTTCACCACTCACAAAGCTTTTCCCCTGAAGGTAGGGACTGGGGGTTAGAACCTGGGTCATTGCATATTGTAACATGTGCACTCAACCAGGTGTGCTACCACCCAGTCCCCATGATGGGTATATTTTGAAATTGAACCCAGAGGGTTTCCTAACGAATTGGATGTGGGTGTGAAGAAACTGAGTGTCATGTGGGAAGTGGGAGAGGAAAGGTAAGATTACTCCTGAGAAAGAGAAAAATGTGGAAAGACTATCTGTAGGTTGGGCCAGACAAACGTTCCTTTTGGATATGTTGAGATTGAAAACAAGTCAAGTAGGTAGTGAGATCCAGCAGGGCTCTGAAATGCATTTGGGTGTCTTTGGCACACTGTTGGTGTTTAAAACCTTGAGACAGGCTGAGTGGATACTGTGAAATTGTTACCTACTCAAAGATTAGCATTGCTCAGTGCTCAGAAGGTTGGTCAGCCGAGAGACAAGAGTCTGTGAGAGAAAAGCAGATTTAGTCGAGTGCTAGCAACCTGACAAGTTGGTGGGCTCATGTCTGTTAAAAACATCTGACTCTGAAGCTGGGATTCAGAGCATATGCAGGGCAGTGGGTCAGCTCAAGGGAAAGGGTCCAGTAACACAGTCATCTGGGTGATGTGAAGGGTCCTGTCACAAGGTTGTCCATCCAGCTGTCAGGCAGAGTGAGTCATCAGCGCTTGCTGGTTTGCTCCCTTGTAAAATTCCCAGATAACATCATTAGGCAATGCCTTTTCCTGGAAAGGTGCTTGTTAATGTCTTCCCAGAGATGGACGTGACCAGCTCCTAGTTTGTATGTGGGAAGCATGATGAAGTCTGTAATAGTTGCCCTCTTACAGGATGAGCATAAGGAAGGGGACTCAAGGACTATGCCTGGGAGGTGTGCCAACATTTAAAGAACAGGCAGATGAGAAGATGGAAAAAAAAAAAAAAAGAAAGAAAGAAATGAAGAAGAGACAGCTAGCAGCTTCCAATACACCATGGGAATAGGAGCCTTATTAGGTTTGAGTCAAGTGACAGTCAGAAGAAAGAAACTGGAGGCTAGATGGTGGCGCACCAGGTTGAGCTCATGCGTTACCATGCACAGGGACCCAGGTTCAAGGTCTCAGTCCTGCAGTGCTGCAGGTGTCTGTCTTTCTTTCTCCCTCTCCTCTCTCAGTTTCTCTCTTTCACTATCAGATAGAAAGGAAGGAAAGAAGGAATCTGAGGGGGGGAGAAAATAAAAGAGAGAAATTGGTATAATGGGTTTGTGATAATTCCCCCATGTATCTAGTAAGCCACATTTGCCTTGATTGGAATAATTTTGGTGGGAAGAGAGGGAAAAAGTTTAACTGGATGGACTCAAGAGAGAATCAAAAGAAATGACTTGGATGCAAGTATAAACCATCTTTTAAAAGACTGTGAAAAATTAGAAGAGGTTTTTAAAGTGTAGTAGGAGTAAAGTCTATTTATGGAAGGCAAGCCAGTAAGGAAGTGGAAATAATTTGAGAGAACAGGAGCCATTAACAGATGAACATTCTCCAGTGGTCGATAAGGGATGGGGCCCAGAAGGTGAGGGGAGTAGGTACTAAGATTAAGTC
Organism: Erinaceus europaeus; assembly: GCF_950295315.1. Taxonomy (NCBI): domain Eukaryota; kingdom Metazoa; phylum Chordata; class Mammalia; order Eulipotyphla; family Erinaceidae; genus Erinaceus; species Erinaceus europaeus. The sequence goes on along the minus strand of NC_080164.1, from coordinate 118,655,064 downwards.
ACTGTAGCCTGCCTCATCAGAAAAGTGGATGATTCTCCCCACCACCTCCTTCCCCTAATATCAAGAGCCTGTCCCTGTGTTCTAATTTACCCTGCTCTGGAAGAAAAATTAGTTAAGGAGCTCCTTGGAGGTATACCCAGCAGAGCACCCACATCACCATGTCCAAGGACTAGGTTCAGGCTCTCGGTCCCCACCTGGAGGGGAAAAGCTTCGTGAGTGATGCAGCAGTACTGTAAGTGTCTCTCCTTCTGTCTCTCTCTGTGTCTGTCTCTTTCTCCTCCTTCTTCTTTTCCTTCTCCTTCTGCTCCTCCCTCCCCTTCCTCCTCTTCCTCCTCCTCTTCTTCCTCCTCTCCCTCCTTTTCCTTCTCTTCCTCTTCTCCTTCTCCCCCTTCTTCTTCTCTTTGTCAACCTCTAGCAAAAAAAAAGAAATGGACACCAAGAACCATGTAAGCACAGAACTCTAGCAATAGCTCTAAGGGCAAAAAGAAAATCAAGATCATTTGGATTTGGGGTAGCTAAAGCTAGCTAGCTACCAAGCTTTGGGATGGGTATGAAGCGAAAGTTCTTTTCGAATATGGATTAGTTCATACAGTTTTAGGCATCCAAATATTTTTTTAAAATAGAGGATACAAGGAGAAATTTGAATTCACCTTTAATCCTCTGTGACTAAAGATCTATCAAATGGACTCTTGCTTGGAGCTCAAGGTAAGAATAATGAGCCTGTTTTGACTAGCCACATTCCAGGCTGCCTTCAGATTGAGCTATTTGTGTATTGAGAGGAGGTTATTTTTCAGTGTCCTCTATAGAGGCTTTGTCAGCATTTTATGATTTTAGAAGACAAATTTGTTTTTGCTCTAAGAGTTTTCAAGTGCTGCAGTGGTCTAACAGGTTTTGAGCCTGGCTTTCAAAGCCAAAACAGGGAGAGGGATTGAGAATAAATCCCAGATCTAAAGCTGATTTCCCCCCCAAGGCTTTTGCTCTTTTTAGATAGATGGTTATTTTTATTATTGAGAAGCATCGCTTTTTAAATTTAAGTCTATCTGATGGCCCCAAAATTGTCAGGATAAATTATATCATAGCAAATCTATGTGTTTTGAAAGTCCTGGTTAGATGTACATGACCAGAGTTTTTATGAATTATACACAAGACTTTATCTGGTATTTTTAAAATGCAATCCAAGAAGCAATGTCACTCAATTACACTTAAAATTATGTCTTCTGCTATATTGCAAATACCTATTGGTTTTAAGTGATTTTCACATTAGAAGAATAATCAAATAGAAGTTAATGCAACAGAACAGTTTTACAGGAATGCAGTTACTTCTTATGTAATTACTTATATGAATGAAAATTCCGTTGAACTTTTCTTGTTACCACACTTAGAGAGGTATGTGGGACATAAAACTGTTCAAAACTTTTGTAGGCATGGAGTCAGTATTTTTTTCCAAGACAATGAATGTTAACAGTGACAGAGCATAGTAGCATACCTCTCAGGAAATGCATGGTTTCTACATCTCAGCCATAATTTTGAACTGCACATTCCATTTTCCCCTTCCCCTCATCTCAATGATATAAAGGAATTATTGTTTTGTTTCTTTATCTTAATCTTCCCTTTCTAAGCACTGGAGGTGAACGAGTCTGAGTCTATTTAAAAATTGTAGCCTTGTAGGCTGGCGAAATAGCTCCCTTGGATAATGTGCTGCTTTGCCGTAATTGCATTGTAGGAAGCCTTGGTTCTGGAGTCCCTTCTCTTCCTCCTCCTCCCTCCTCCTCCTCCTCTTCTTCCTCCTTCTCCTCCCCCCCTCCTCCTCCTCTTTCTCCTCCCCCTTCTCCTCCCCCCTCCTCCTCCTCCTCCTTCTCCTCCTCCTCCTCTTCCTCTTTCTTCTTCTCCTCTCTCTCTCTCCCCTATGTCCCCATGTAAAAAAAAAAAAAGGAAAGGAAAAAATATGCATCCTTGAAAATAGGTGCTTTTCCTACTGTACTCACAGATCTTCACTACCATATTCATGTCATCCTGAGAAAAACAGGGTAGGTGGTCGGCTGTAACACATTCTTCACATGTTCCACATATTTCCAGAAGGTGTAGGGTTACCCATGTGCCTCAGGAAAGAAACTGTGTACTTGTGTACTTGTTTGTCTCCAAGCTTTCAGGATGCCAGATCATAGAAACTCAGTCATCTCAGATGCCTGCAGGACAGCAAGAGAGTTGGAATTATTGTCAAGGAATGTTGAACAATATTAAGATGTAATTCACTCTTTGTGAACTACGTTTATAAAACTCAGATCTTAAACTCAGTTCTTAAATGTGTAGATCAATTTTTTTCCTTCAAATGGGATAGGAAAGGAAATAAAACAAGTCACTACTTATTTTAACCCTGGACATAAACTAAACTTTGTTACATTTTGCAAACTGCAAAGCTTTTTCAGTATATCACGTAGCTATCTAAATTTTTCTGTAAAATTCAAAGCTTATCTAGATTGTATTTAGGTTCCTTCTGCTTAGGGAAAAATCAGTCTTTTAATATCACCTTCTAAATAAAACCTTCTATCTGAGTTATCCCTAAATTTATCTAAAGTTGTGATTATTTTTCTTCTAATCTTTTATATATTCCCAGTTATAATCTGGGAATATATAATATAATCTGGAGATTGTTATTTCTCCTGAGCTAATCATGGTGTATCATTGTAAATTCATCTTATTGACACTGTCTTCAAATGATCTAAAGATAAGGCGATTCATGTGGCAGACACTTCAGAAAATCTAATAGAATCATACTATATCCTATACTAGAGATTTTGATAATATTTTGAGGATTACCAGTAGGAATGAACACACAAAGATTGCCATAGATAAGTTTCTTTTAATCAGGAAGATGATATCTAGATAATAAGAGCAATTACACTTGAGTTTAATGAGAGCCATTTTATTATTTTTTAATATTTATCTATTTATGTATTCTTTTTTCTTTCCCTTGTTGTTTTATTGTTGTAGTTATTATTGTTGTCATCCTTGTTGGATAGGATAGAGAGAAATGGAGAGAGGAGGGGAAGACAGAGTGGGGGGGAGAAAAATAGACACATGAAGACCTGCTTCACCACCTGTGAAGTGACTCCCCTGCAGGTAGGGAGCCGGGGGCTTAAACTGGGATCCTTATGCCGATCCTTGTGCTTTGCGCCACCTGTGCTTATCCCACTGCGCTACTGCCCGACTCCTATGAGTGCCATTTTATAGAGACCGCTTCCGGCTCAAATCTTAGAGCTACCAAAGTGTAAATATAATGGAGGCCACCACAATTTTATATTTCTCAGATCCATTCTAAAAACAACTAACTGTGCAGATTATCTAAGTGTTGCAAACCATTATTCAGTATGATGATGGCAGATGTTGTCTTTCAGCTCCTGGAACATCATCCTAACTAAGGACAAACAGTAATAAAATATCTTCCTTGGAGAGTTAACTTTTTAAAAATTTATTAGTGATTTAATGACAATTAACAAGATTGTAAGATAACAGGGGTATAATTCCACACAGTTCCCACCACCAGAGTTCCATGTCCCATCCCCTCCTATTCTTTATCCCTCTGGGAGGATGGTCCCAGGATCATTATAGGGTACAGAAGGTGGAAGGTCTGGCTTCTATAATTGCTTCTCCACTGGACATGGATAATGGCAGGTGGATCCATACCCCTAACCTGTTTCTATTTCCCTTTTGGGATAGGGCTCTGGAGAGGTGAGACTTTGGGGCACATTGGTGAGGTCGTCTGCCCAGGGAAGTCAGGATGTCGTCACAGTAGCATCACAACTAGTGATAATAGCAATCGCTAATGTTCACTCATTGCTACCATCATTTTTCTTTTTTTTTAATATTTATTTATTCCCTTTTGTTGCCCTTTTTTTATTGTTGTAGTTATTATTGTTGTTGTTGGACAGAACAGAGAAAAAGACAGTGTGGTTTTTGCATTTACCTCAGTGACATAGGTAGATTGTGCTAGACGCTCTTTGAAGTCCGTGAAATCCGCATCCCAATCTTTAAGGCTGCTGTGTGTTTTCATCTGCAGTGAACCTGTAAAAGTATTCTTGCTTGCATGCGTGTGGCTTACTGAGTCTGACTTGAGTCACTGACTTGTATTTGAAAAGCACTGGCCATCTTCACAAAGGTGAAATCAAAAAGCCTTTCAGACGTATGCACCTATCTGATGATCAGGGTGTTTTCTTGGTCAGCCCAAAATAAGCATTCCCTATTACAAAGAGAAAGGTTCTTAAATTAGCACCACTCTCTTTGCAGATGTGTTTGTTATAGCTTAGGGATAACATGCCACCCCAGATCCCACTGGATATATGTATGTATGTATGTGTACATATATATATATATATATATATATATATATATATATATATATATATATATATATATATATTATAAAGACAGTGAGCAGTGCCTTGGTATCTAATTAGACTCCACACCAGTTCCCTCAATTCTACTTCTAATGCTATCATGATATTTAGACAATATGGGCTTTGCTATATTTGGCTCCAGAAAGTGAAGACTACCTCACATGGACTATATAGGGTTTTCTGATAATTTCTTTTTTAATTTATTTTTAATTTTTTAATATTTATTTTCCCTTTTGTTGCTCTTGTTTTTTATTGTTGTTGTGGTTATTATTGTTGTTATTGATGTTGTCATTGTTGGATAGGACAGAGAGAAATGGAGAAAGGGGGGGAAGACAGAGAGGGGGAAAGAAAGATAGACACCTGCAGACCTGCTTCACTGCCTGTGAAGCGACTCCCCTGCTGGTGGGGAGCCGGAGATCAAACCGGGATCTTTAACTCAGTCCTTGCGCTTTGCACCATGTATGCTTAACCCACTGTGCTACCGACCGACTCCCCTTTCTGATAATTTCTGTGATGTTGTCAAGAAATGTCATTGTTAGGAGAATGAGTTATGCAGACTTGTTCATAATAAATCAATAAAAATTAATTTAAAAAAAAACAAGATGAGCATGTTCAACATACAGTTTTATGTGAGCCATCACAGTTTTATGAGTTTTCGTGATAAATAGGAGGAAGAGACTTATCTTAAACCTGCCTATGTCTCCATTTTTCTATTTCAAGGAAGGGAGGGGTCTGTGGCTGATGTTTGTTATCATTCCTACAAGTTTTCTGTCTTGTTACAGAATGTGGGAACTCTTGCTTCAGTACCATCTCAAGAGAGCCCTGGACCTGATGATGTTGAACTGATGTCCGATAAAAGGTAATTTAAGAATTCTCTCCTTGGGTTGGTCTTCTCTTTTCTTTCTTTCTGATTTTTGTTTTTGTTTTGTTCTTGTTGTTGCTGTTGTTGTTGCCTCCAGGGTTATCACTGGGTCTCAGTGCTGGCACTATGAAGAAGAAGAACTAAAAAGAAAGTCAGCAAAATAGCTCCCTTGGAGAGTTGCTCTGCCATGGGCATGACCCATGTTTGATCCCAGTGCCCACCACATGGAAGGGAGCCTCAGTGCTCTGGTGTCTTCCTCTGTCTCTGCCTTCTGTCTCTAGAAAGAAAGAAAGACAGGAAGAAAGGAAGGAAGGAAGGATAGCATGAGAGGACTAAAGATATTTTATAGCAAGGAAACGTTTAGACCATCGCCCATGGTAGTGTTCAAGATGAGCAGCTATTTTAATTTTATTTCAGTGGATTTTTTGTTTTGTTTTGTTTTGTTTTATTTCTGCATTTTCTCAGAATTTGGCTGAGAGATACTGAGACTGTTTTTAGAATAGATTGTTGTATCAGTAGATGAAAAAGCATGGTTACAAAACATTGTCATTTCATGCTTGTTGTTGTTTACAGCAAAGAAGCTAACAGCAGCGGAGACCACACCCAGCATTCTGAGGTGAGCAGCCAGCAAGATGATGCCTGTGATGGGTTCTGTTTCTGATGCCTGTGATGGGTTCTGTTTCTGTTCTCCAATGGCCTGCTGTTAGGGGGAAGGAGATAAATGGTGAGCCTGTGACTGCCAAATGCCGGTGATTCCTTGAGAAATCATGTGAACTCTGTTCTTTCATTGTGTTGTGTTGTGTTGTGTTGTGTTGTGCTGTATTTTGTTGTAGACACGGAGACAACGGCTGGGCAGGGAAGCTGTATTTCTTTATTCAGGAACAATGATTCATGAACTAAGACAAACTAATCACCAAACAGAATTCTGCTGTCTCTTTGCAGCGGCGCAAACACTCTCTCTAACTCTCGAACTCAGGAACCCAGGAACTCTGTCGGGGTTCCTTCGGGGCGGGGCCAAGCAGGCCCCAGAAACTAACTGGACTGATCTAATTCTCTTGGTGGGGGAGGGCTAGAACAAACCAATGTAAAGCATACGATAGTATTTCTACTGGGGCTAGTGCCGACATGGGTCCACTGTCCCTGGTGGCCTTCCCCTTCCACACACACACCTTTTTTTTTTTCTTTCTTTCTAATGGAGGATAAGAGGCAGAGAAAGAGGAAGAGAGGGATAGAGAGACAATGAGAAGGAGGGACACCTGCAGCACTGCTTCACCATTCCTGAAGCTTCCCGCTCTGCAGAGAGAGACTGGGAGATTGAACTCAGGTCCTTAAGCATGGTGACATGTGCACTCTACCAGGTGCACCACTACCCTGTCTTCTTTTGCTTTTTCAGTTCTTTTCATTTGTTTGCAAGGGTAAACTGCAGCCACATGAAGAATTCCCTTTAGATTTTCCACTAAGTAAAATTAAACAAGAAGCCAAATCAGGTAGGAGCTAGCTCGCCCTGTAGAGTACATAGGTTAGCATGCTCAGTGCCCTGGTTTCAAGTCTGAGTCCCCCAAGGAAGCACCATAGCCACAGGGAGACATTTGGTGGACAGTGGAACAGTTTTTGTGCATGTCACTCTTTCTGTCTCTCTCCCTAAAAAGAAAGAATTTAAAAATGGCAGGACAGTGACATTGCACATGCCTGAAGCCCTGACAATAATGAAAACTGTTCTCAAACTGTTACTGGACTCTCTTTATTTCAAAATCTATTTATTTATTTATTTGGGAGAGAGAGAGGGATCCAGCACATCACCCAGGATATGTGATGTCAGGGACAGAACTCAGACGTCACTCAGGCAGATCTTACTCTCTAAGCCGCACCACCTCCCCAGCCTCTGGATTCTGAATCTTGATGTAGCCTTTTTGCATATAATGCTGCTTCTGACCAAGTGGTTTCTGAGCTTTGTTGGGCACATACCTAATTCAGTAGTGGACACTGAGTCCTACAGGTACAAATCAGGGGCTGCGGAAGAAGCTAGAACTGAAAAATAGCCCTGCAGCTCTGACACTCGGGAGCTTTCCAACCTGGCAGGTTAAGAAGCTGATATCTGGGAGTTGGGCGGTAGCGCAGCAGGTTAAATGCAAGTGGCGCGAAGCACAAGGACCGGCATAAGGATCCCGGTTTGAGCCCCTGGCTCCTCACCTGCAGGGGAGTCCCTTCACAGGCGGTGGAACAGGTCTTCAGGTGTCTATCTTTCTCTCCCTCTCTCTGCCTTTCCCTCCTCTCTCCATTTCTCTCTGTCCTATCTAACAACAATGACATCAATAACAACAACAACTACAACAACAATAAAAAGACAACAAGGACAACAAAAGGGAAAATAAATAAATAAAATTTTTAAAAAATTTAAAAAAACAAGAAGCTGACATCTGGGCCAGGGAAGTAGTTCACATTGGGAGCATTACTTTATTCTGGAGCTGAACAGGGCTGTGGTCTCTCAACCTCTTATAAGGACAGTTAATTTAAAAAAGAATAATTAATTAATTGTCTGATTTTAAAAAGTAATCTGAAAGCTGTGGATCCCCCCTTTTTATTGGCAGCACTGGGACTGGGTGCATGAATAACAAATTCACTGGTCCTGGTGACCATCCCTCCCCCAACACCACCCTGGTGTTTTTTTATGTTTTTTTTCTTTTATTTGATAGAACACAGAGAAATTGGGAGGAAAGGGGGAAGTAGAGAGGGAGAAAGAGGGACACCTGCAGACCTGATTCACTGCTTGTGAAGCGTCCCCCCGCAGGTGGGGAGCAGTGGCTTGACCCCAGGTCTTTCCACACAGTGATATGTGTACTCAATGAAGAGAACCACTGCCCAATCACATACCCCCCCTTTATTTTTTTTCCTTCTAAAGACTTTCTTTTTTTTTTTCATTTTTTAAAAAACATTTTTATTTATTTATTATTGGATAGAGGCTGAAAGAAGTTGAGAAGAGAGAGGGAGATAAAAAGGGAAGGAGACACAGAGAGACACCTGCAGCCCTACTTCAATACTTGTGAAGCTTCCCCCCTGTAAGTGGGGGCTTGAACCTGGGTTCTTGCACACTGTAACATGAGTGTTTAATTAGGTGTGCCATCGCCTGGCCCCTACCCACCTTTCTTTAAAAAATGGACACACTAATAAAATGTTGGCATAAATTAAGTAGAAATCAGTGACTCTCTCCCAAGACTATTGACTCTGTTCAGTTCTTGTCTTCATTGACCTTGTAGCAACTGTTGGCACAGTGCAGCATCCCCCTTCTGGCTCTGGCCTCTGAGCCTCCATTTTCACCTCCTTCCAGCTTGCTCAAGCTCCCTACTCAGGCCCCAGCAACACACTGTCCATCTTCCCAGGTCTCCAGCACCTTCTTTCTGAGCAGGCATGTCCTGTGCTGGTCTGGTTTCCTTTCTCCCTGTCTTTGTTCTGCTCTGTTCCTCCTTTCACAGCCAGCACCCACTCCTCCCACGATGGTGCGTCACTGGGCAAAGAAGCTTGCTCTAGCAGCCCCTTCACTCTGGCTTCTATGTTCTTGCCTGTTTCCCTTCCCGTGTGTGTGTGCGTGTATGTGTCAGGGTTAGGGGGTTGGGTCTGGACTGGACTTCCTGACCTGAAATCATCAGCTCCAAGTGGTACCCACATTAAATCTATGCCCGGATGTTTTTTTGTGGACGACTCCAGTTGGCAGTAGGTGACTCACGGAGAAAGAATCTCAGGTCCTCCCACAGTGTGACAGCTGTCACCCAGAGCTGTGAGCAGGCAGCACCCTGGCCTGGCCCTCCTTCAACCCCAGTGTTAAGAATCAGGGTCATCATGGCAGTGTCAGCCCAGAGATAGAATCTGGTACTGAGGCAAAGTCTTATTTAAGGTCTCCATGTCACCTGCTTCCACCAAAGGAGAGAAAAAGGCAGCACTTCTCAGCTTGGGGGTGTTTCTACTAGTAAGGAATGAGTTTCACTTTATTCTTACTATTAAAGGATGGTGAAAGAAAAAAAAAACACGTTTTCCATTTTTCAAGTCCCTTCCCTGTTTACAGCATGTTATAATGTCTTGTCTTTGAATAGCGTAGCACTTCCTAGAACTTGTTGTACCACTCAATACTAGCTTGTCTGATTTCTGGTGAGACCTCATTAACACCTAAGTATCAGAGATGGAGGATAAGTGGGGAGGCGTGGTTACTCCCGCCGGAATTCTGTCTTGTTTTCAAGTCTCCTGTGGTATCAAGTTGATATGCCATTATTTACACATGCACTAGGACTAGATTCGATGGTGTCTGGGTTTTATTTTATAAGATTCTGCTTGTTTATTAATGAGCAAGAAGAAGAATATCATTCTGGCACACACAGTGCTGGGAGTCAAATTCAGGACCTCATGCTTGAGAGTACTGTGCTTCACCCACTGCCCCCAGGCTCCAGAGGTCTGCAACTTCATTATCGATGAAAACACAGCTTTTTCTCATTATGAGCGCCTTTTAACTGTCCTTGTAAATAAAGCTTCCAATTTGCAAAAACTGTAAATGAAATTCCTTAGAGTCATATAAATGGACAGCTATTTTTTTAGAGGTGATCTTTTTTTTGTCTTCACTGCTAATTCCATTGAAATGAGAGACACTGACTGACCTTCAGTCTCAGACCCAAGAAAGACATGAGGATAGGGTCTACTTCTCAGAGGCAAATGCAGGCACACCAGACTGTGACTTTACTTTTTAAATGTTCACTGTGCATCCTTTGACGTGCCTCTCTTTAAATGCATCTGTTAAAAAGTGAACCTGGGGCTTGAAGCCTGCACAACTTCAATATTCCCAGCAGCCATTTCCCCCTCATTCTTTTTGAAGAGAGAGAACACCTACTGCACTTTTCCACTGCTCATGAACCCCACCTTGCAGGTCAGGACTGGGGCCTTGATCTAGGGTCCTTGAACACAGTAATATAGGTACTCTACCGGGTGTGACACCACCTGGCCTCTACATATTTATTTAATTTCTTTTTTTGTTATACAACTGGTCATAATCAAAAAGGGAATATGTGAGATCTCTGGTTATTGATGAGAAATAGAAATGTTGAGTCATTTCTATTTATCTGACTTTCATAGTTGGCTTGTACTGAAGTGTGTGTAGTAACTCCCTGGCAATTAAAAATAATTAATTTCAAAATATAAGAAAAGGTAGGATATGATTTCTGGGGGTGGGTCTTGGAAAGGCCGACATTTTAGGAATATAACCTGTTTGGTTTGCATGAAATAAGATAAAGGAAAAGCCTAGTGCACAGTTCCCTGAACATGTGGAGGCCAGAGTTTTAGTTCTTTTGCTTGTTTTTAAGCAAACAAATAGTAGCTAGAAATCTCCAGAAGAGAGGCCTTAATTAAAACTGGCTATTTTGCAACCAGGGAGTACAGGACTTACACACATGAGTCCCAAGTTCAGTCCCCAGTGCTGCATATGCTAGACTAGAGCTCTGACAAAGAGAGATAGAGATAAGAGATAGAGATAGATAGATAGATAGATAGATAGATAGATAGATAGATAGATAGATTCTATTCTAAGTTATAGTGAAGTCTATACCTTACACACATAATGGATTCCTTCTGATAAGTTATTTCCTATTATGGAAATGTTTTATACTTCCATGTAAAATCTAGAATGCTAAAAATCTAACCTTATACTTAGCCTCTTTGTCAGAAAAGGAAAGCAGATTAGAATTATGAATGGCATGATCTTGGCAAGATTACTTCATGTCAGAAGTACAAGGTTAATGAAGTGTTAAATTCTTTTAAGATGTTTGTACAGTCTTTTTACTATTCAGAACCTACAGCTTAGGAGAGCTTAGAAACATACCTTGGATAACAAGCAAGACATTCAGAATAAATAAAAAATTATTTCCCTATTTCTTATCCTACTTCAAAAGAAAAAAAAGAATTTCTAAAAGAGAGACTTTCCTTTTGCTATTATCTTTTTAACCAGCACTGTTCAACTCTGGTTTGTGGTGGGTACCTGAGTTTGAACCTGAACCTTCAGAGCTTCAGGCATGAAAGTATTTTGCTTAAACCGCTATGCTCTCTCCCAGGTATTTACCATGACTGTTTAATTACAGGCTTTTATTTACACCAGGAAAGTTTAAGATAGCATCTGAAATATTCCATTAAGTGGATGTGGGAGATAGTATAATGGTGACCCAAAGAGACTCTCAGACTTTCATGCCTGAGGCTCCAAGGTCCCAGTTTCAGTTCCCCACATCACCATAAGCCAGAGCTGAGCAGTGCTCTGCCAAAACTAAATAAATAAATAATAAATAAAACAAATGAGATGAAATTTCCCATCATTAAATATTTAGGAAACAAATGACTGTTATTTCAACTTTAACTGTATTTCATGAGACCCTTTAAGATTTTGTTATCGGTTTCAATATTAGACACCAGAAAAAAATTGAAAAGCTCTCTTTGTTTAGTTAGGTTCACTTTCATCCCATCTGAAAAGGCTACTTTGAAGCTTTGCAGTCCAGGTGGTTTATGGAAATTTGTGTTTCCTTTCCTTTATTGCCACACCAAACAGGGACTGTTTATAACTCCACATGGTTCTTCTGTTAACGCTGTGTGGTTCCTTCCTGTGCAGACCATCTGCTCTCTGGACTGTCATTCCTGGCCCTGATACGCTGTTAGTTAGGTTCCCTATTCATCCTGGCCAGAGAGGGAGAAGGGATGGGTGGGGGGGGGAATCTACCATCTCAGGGGTGCAGTCCAAGTTCGAGCCCGACCCCCACCATATTGGAGGAAGCTTTAATGCTCTGGCTTCTCTGTCCACCCCCTCCCCTGCATCTCTGCATGTATCTCTCTCTCTCTCTGCCTGAAAAAGTCAGCTGTGATTGATTAACTCCAGAAATGTAAAAAAAAAAAAAAAAAAAAAAAAAATCCAGCAGCTCTTGGAAACCTAGGAACACGCAGAATCCATAAAATTTGGAGATAAAAAAGCCAGACTGGGGGAGGAGGCAAGCACCCACTTGAGCACACACTATGTTGAGTTCATGTCCTCTGTGGGGAAGAGGGAGCTTCACAAGCAGTGGAGCAGGTCTGCAGGTGTCTCTCTTTCTCTCTCACTCTTTATCTCCCCTTCCCTCTCAATTGCTCTCTGACCTATCAAATAAAATAAGTAAAGTTTTTTTTTAAAAAAAAAAAAAAAAGAAAGAAAGAAAAGAAAAAACCAGGCCTTGCCAGACTGGGACAAGTCTTGACAAAGACTAGACACCTTCTGGCTCTGTCACCTGAACTGGAATGTCACCTGTGGCCCCAGGCAAGGTGAGCTCTCTCTTCTTTGCACCTGACAACCTGTATCATTTTTTTTTTTTTTTTTACCAGAGCACTATTCAGCTATGGCTTATAGTGGTGTGGGAGATTGAACCTGGGACTTCGGAGCCTCAGGCATGAGAGTCCATTTGCATAATCATTATGCTATATACCTTCTGCCCTGTATCATTCTTTTAGAGCAGAGTGGCATTTGGCACAGAGTGGCTCAGTGTCACCTTGTCTTAATTCCTATAAACCTGGTGCCAGAGACAGAGATGTGTTGGAGAAACACTTGCCAAAAGAATGAATGAGAAAGTGAAGTAGGAAACAAGTGAGAGCAGCATTTTGGAGTATTCCAGAAAAGCATGCACTCATCACGGTAATGGGAGGCAGTCTTATTCCTGGATTAGCGCACATGGTGCAAAGTGGAAGGACCAACATAAGGATCCCAATTCAAAGCCCCCAGCTCCCCACCTGCAGGGGAGTCACTTCACAGGTGGTGAAGCAGGTCTGCAGGTGTCTATCTTTCTCTCCCCCTCTCTGTCTTCCCCTCCTCTCTCCATTTCTCTTTATCCTATCCAACAACAACAATACAATAAAGATAACAACAAAATGGAAAAATTGGCCTTCAGAAGCAGTGGATTCATATTGCAGGCACTGAGTCCCAGCAGTAACCATGGAGGCAAAAAAGGAGGAAGAGGAGGAGGAGGAGGAAGAGGAGAAGAAGAAGGAGAAGGAGGAGGAGGAGGAGAAGGAGAAGAAGAAGGAAGAAAAAGGAGGAGGAGAAGGAGAAGAAGAAGGAGGAGGAGGAGAAGAAGGAGGAGGAGAAGAAGAAGAAGAAGAAGAAGAAGAAGAAGAAGAAGAAGAAGAAAAAAGAAGAAGAAGAAGAAGAGGAGGAGGAGGAGAAGAAGAAGAGGAGGAGGAAGAGGAGGAGGAGGAGGAAGGAGAAGGAGAAGAAGAAGAAGAAGAAGAAGAAGAAGAAGAAGAAGAAGAAGAAGAAGAAGAAGAAGAAGAAGAAGAAGAAGAAGAAGGAGAAGCTCAAATAGGAAGAGGCTTACTTACTAAAGATCTTGGAGTTAGAGTTAGGAAGCTGGTATTAAGCACAGGCCTCTGACCCTAAAATCCACCTCCTAACTGCCATGCCATGTTGTCTCTCTGAAGAGGCAAATGCTTTGCTCATTTCTGTACATTTTCATATGGTGATATATTTCTTTGTCACTCATTTTGGGACAGGACAGAGAAATTGAGAGGAGGAGGAAAGGTAGAGAGGGAAAGAATGAGAGAGGAGAGAGATCTGTGGTACTGCTCCACCACTTGTAAAGCTTCCCCCCTGCAGGAGGGGACTGGGGGCTTGAAGCTGGGTCCTGTGCACTCATCTGGGTTCACCACCACCTGTCCCCCAGCACTACTTTTTTTTTTACAAGAATGTGGTATATGGCATCATAGACCACGGGTTGTTTATGAAATTAATTTATCAATAGTTTCAGCTTTATTTAACTGAAGATCTAAAATAGGTGAACAAAACAAAACAAAGTCAAAACTAAAAATATTTTGATATTTGAGAATGTCACTGACACTTTGAGGGAGGGGGAGGTTGCCACCAGGGTTATTACTGGGACACAGTGCCTATACAACTTCTCTGCCATTTCTCAGTGGCCATTTTTTTTTCATTTTTCATAAAGATGATAAAAAGAGATGAGAGAGAGAGAGATAGAAAAAGCAAGACACATGTAGCTTCATGCTGCAGGTGAGGGGTTGGGGACTTGAACCTGGTCCTTGTACATAGTAACCTGTGTACCACCACCTGTCCTGTGAAAAGTATTTTAAAATATTTAATTTTTTTCCTACTTTATTGGGGGTGGTAGTAATGGTTTGCTCTACAGATGTTGACACATGGGTACAATTACTCATCTCCCCCGTGACCGGCCTCTGCAAAACACTCTCACCCCCAACTTAGGTCCTTTTCACCGTCATGCACCAAAACACCAGAGAACCTCCAACCCAGCCTCTCCCCCTCCTTCCCCCAGAGTCATTTGCTTTAGTGCGGTATTTTTTTCTTGTAATTAACATGAGAGAGAGAAGGCAAGAGAAAGACAATCAAGGCATCACTATGGCACATGTGATGCTGGGGCTCAAAGCCGGAAATTCATGCCACCTCCTGGGCTGCTGTCACAGAGATTTTAACATTAATGATCTGGTGGGAGAAACAGACGGGGGAGTCACCACTAAGAGAGGGGAACAGCCTCATAAAAGCACCTCAGCCAGACTCATATTTGAGGGGTCTTTCGTATGCTAATGTGTTATTGCCACAGAGCTGGAGCAGCTTCACCACAAGCAGCCTGGAAGCTGCAGCTCAGTGCTGAGGAGTGCTGGTCATGCTGCCTGTGTCCTTTCCCGCACAAGCTGGCCTAGATTCAGGCTCGGGGATCCCCCATGAGGATGAACACAGGCCCACACTGTTTGTTGTATGTGACATAATGCACATCCACATTGGGTGGCCCTGATGTTCACCTCCTGCACTACAGATACAGCAATCTCCTTGATATTCCCTAAGTCTATACAACAGGATCATGCCTTGGGGCCTTTGCACTTGTCTTCCTTCTGGAATGTTCTTCCCTCAGATGACTCAATGTTCATGCCTCTGCTTTCTGTCATGCCTCTGCTCTTATGTCACCTTATCAGAAAGGCCTCCCCAGTTGCCCTCCCCCACCCCTCCTTAGCAGGAGGCAGACCTTGCTCTCAGCCTCCACCACCTCACTTACCCTGCTTTGTCTTTCTCCCTAGTCCAAACCAGGCAGGAGTTTTTGTTGTTGTTTTGTTTTGTTTTCCTTTATCCACTGTCCCCTTCTGTAAGATTCATGGGGACAGAGTTTGTTTTGTCTGCTAAAATGCCTCCCAGTGTCTAGTAATAATAAGCTACTCTCTTGTAGATAATAGGTTCTTAAAAATATTTTCTAGGGAATCGGGTGGTAGCACAGCGGGGTAAGTGCACGTGGTGCAAAGCGCAAGGGCCAGCTTAAGGATCCCAGTTTGAGCCCCCAGCTCCCCACCTGCAGGAGAGTCGCTTCACAGGTGGTGAAGCAGGTCTCCAGGTGTCTGTCTTTCTCTTCCCCTGCCTGTCTTCCCCTCCTCTCTCCATTTCTCTCTGTCCTATCCAACAATGACATCAATAATAACTACGACAATGATAAAAAACAACAAGGGCAACAAAAGTGAAAATAAATAAATAAAAAGAAAAAGTCTTTTAAAAATATTTTCTTGACTGAATGCATTTTAATAAAAAGTTTGTATCTCAGGCATCTGACATAAAACAGACAGTCCCTTTCATGGATATAATATATCATCTATAGAGTTATTAAGTCAACAAGCAAAATTCTGACCTAATTCTCTCTGTTAGAATAATACTCTCTTTTTTTCCCATCCTCTTCTAGGTCCTCCTCTACCATCACGGTCCAGGACCAGAACCCTCCCCACCACCCCAGAATCTTTTACTTTGGTACAATACACCAAATCCAGTCCAAGTTCTGCTTTGTGTTTTCTTATCTTTTTATTATTATTATTATTATTATTATTATTATTGATTTAATATTAGTCGACAAGATTGTGGGATAAGATGGGTACAATTCCATACAATTACCGCCACCAGAGTTCTGTATCCTATCCCCTCCATTGGGAGGTTCCTTATTCCTTATTCCTCTGGGAATATGGACCAGAGATATTTATGGGGTGCAGAAGGTGGAAGGTCTGGCTTCTGTAATTGCTTCTCAGTTGAATATGGGCATTAACAGGTCGATCCATACCCCCAGTCTGTCTCTATCTTTTCCTAGTGGGGTAGGGCTCTGGAGAGGTGGGGTTCCAACCTCCATGAGGTCCTCTGTCATCCTTTTTGGACCTGAATTCTCCCACCCACCCACCCCAGAGTCTTTCATTTTGGTGCAATACACCAATTCCAGTTCAGGTTCTACTTTGTTTTCTCTTCTGGTCTTGTTTTTCAACTTCTGCCTGAGAGTGAGATCATCCCATATTCATCCTTCTCTTTCTCATTTATCTTATTTAACATGATTCCTTCAAGCTCCATCCAAGATGAGGTGAAGAAAGTGAAATCACCATTTTTAATAGCTGAGTAGTATGTGTGTATATATTGTGTGTATGTATATATGTGTGTGTAATACTCTTTTTTGAAATATATTTTTTATTTTAGTGATAGATACACAGAAGTGAAAATACAGAAAGAGAGTACTACTTAGCTCTGGTTTGTGGTTGTTCTGGGAATTGAACCTGGGACCTCATGCATGAAAGCCTTTTGTAGAACCACTATGCTCTCTCCCCAGCCCAACACTCTTTTATGGTGGACATCTCTACCACTCCTCTGCCCAGAGTGGAGCCCTCTCTGTCTCCCCCTTGATTTCCATTCTTTATTTGCACACTGTGAAGGGAAGCTCAGTGATTCTCAGGGTAGCTCTCCCATCACCAAGACCCACCAGAAGCCACTGTCCTCACATCTCCCTTGAACACACTTGTTTCTTGTCTTTGACAGGAACCTTCCCTACACCTCTCCAGTGTGAGGGATAGCTCATGCTGGCACTTTGGATTGCATTTCCCTATAATGAGAGAAGCTGAGCATCTTTTCAGGAGCCTGCTGGCCAGCTAGCTGTTTTTTTGTTTGTTTGTTTGTTTGTTTGTTTGTTTCCTCTGGAGAAGGGTCTGTTCAGATCCTTTGCCTGCTATTTAAGCAGGTTGCTTATTTTTTCATGACTGAGTTATAGTAATCATATATATTTTTTTTTTTCTTTTTGCCATCAGAGTTATCACTGGAACTTGGTACCAGCATTACAAATCCTCTGTCCCTAGCAGCCATTTCTGTCTCCCTCTCCTTCTCTCTCTCTCTTTGTATTTTATTTGATAGGACAGAGAAATTGAGAAGGGGGAGTTTGAGATGGAGAAAGATAGACACCTAAAGACCTGATACACTGCTCGTAAGACATTTCTCCTTATAGGTGGGAGTAGAAGCCTTTGCGCGTGGTAATGTGTGCACCTAACTGGTTGTGCTACTGCCTGGTCATATATATATTTCAGTATCAACCACTTATTGGAATTAAATCCACCTGATCATGAGATGTATGATCATACATAGATGTAGGTATAGAAATATATTTGTTTTTGACACCAGAACTATTGCCGGGGTTCAGTGACTGTATGAATCCACCTTTCCTGGTGGCCACTTTTATCCTTTTTCAATTATTATTATTATCTTTCTTTTTTTAATTTATTTTTTACTTAGGAAAGGATAAATTAACAAAACCATAGGGTAGGAGGGGTACAACTCCACACAATTCCCACCACCCAATCCCCATAACCCACCCCCTCCCCTGATAGCTTTCCCATTCTCTATCCCTCTGGGAGCATGGACCCAGGGTCCTTGTGGGTTGCAGAAGGTGGAAGGTCTGGCTTCTGTAATTGCTTCCTTGCTGAACATGGACGCTGACTGGTCGGTCCATCCTCCCAGTCTGCCTCTCTCTTTCCCTAGTAGGGTGGGGCTCTGGGGAAGCAGAGCTCCAGGACACAGTGGTGGGGTCTTCAGTCCAGGGAAGCCTGGCTGGCATCCTGATGGCATCTGGAACCTGGTGGCTGAAAAGAGAGTTAACATACAAAGCCAAACAAATTGTTGAGCAATCATGGACGCAAAGGTTGGAATAGTGGAGAGGAAGTGTGTGTGTGTGGGGGGGGAGTACTCACTGCAAACTCTAGTGTACTGCTGTTTTCAGGTATATATTTTGTGCTAGTTTATGGATACGTGTGAACATATGCTCTCTCTCACAGAACCTGGTGTATATCTAGGTTTTGGGACTTTGTTAGAAAGTAATCCACCTGGGATGGAATTAGAGAATGCTATGAAAAGAAAGGTATCACCCGAGTAATAAAGCTGAAGGGTTGTCATTCCACACCTGAAGTCTCTGGACACAGTCTGAGCTGAAGCATGTTGAGGTGGCAATCGTTGCCTTGATTAGGTTGCAATCGGCTGATGCAATGTTATTTGATATGGATTGGGAGAGGCATGTGGAAAAGTGGGCCCTATCCTAAGGTTCCAGGACTGGGGGAAATATAGGCTCTATAGTGGAGATGTGAGGTTCCTGCTGTCTTAGGGTTCAAAAAGACAATGGATAGTTAATGTTATCATCACATTATTTGGTAATTGGGTTAACTTTGAAAAGTCCTTTTGTTTTGTTAGGGTTTGCTGTATAGTACCCAGTATCTTGTAAATAGCTGTGCTATTATTATCTTTCTTTCATTTATTGATAGAGACAGAGAAATTGAGAAGGCAAGGGGAGGAAGAGACCCCTGCATACTGCTCCACTACACACCTAGCTTCCATCTTGCACGAGTACTGGGGTCTTGAACCCAGGTCCCTGAGGGTGGTATTAAGTTCACTCAACTGGGCAAGCCACACCCAGCTCATGACTATATTTTCCAAGGATTTTTACCTCTGTGTTCAGTAGATACCTTGGTCCACAGCTCTGTCCCATTAAACATTCATCACACTGCTCAGAATACTTTGAAAATTGAACTTCAGCCTCAGTCGGTAGTTCCTTGTACCTCACCTCCAACTCACACCTCTAGTTTTGATTGCAGTGTTTTTACTTTGAAATGGGGGCATTGTTTCTACTCTCCTGCATCTGGCATCTGACAAAGAGAAGGAGTGTTTCTTCTGCACCAGGTTTCTCAGAACTTTCTCTGAGGTCTCTAAAGGTCTGATTTTAGAGATTGACACTGGCAAGATTGGCATAACTAATGCTATTTTATAAATGGGAAAATAGAGCCTCAGAGAAGGAAAAAGAAAAACACTCAATCATAGCACCAGTACCCTAGTGAATGTAGGTCACAGTCCACACCCAGGGCCACCCATAACAAAACCTGTGTCCCCCCTCACTGTGGTGCCACATTAGTGGCTGAGTAGATGCCCCTCTAGAGGAAACTGCTAACTCAAAACTTGCTAGCATATTTTTACAATTTCTAAGTAAAGCAAGTGTTACATGCCTTTACTGAGAAAGAAATATGTATTTGCCACATGCAAAATATAGTGTACATGCAAACACACACACACAATAATCCTGTAGCTTTTTAATGTCTCTCTTTTTTTATTTTCCTTTTGTTGCCCTTGTTTTTTGTTGTTGTTGTTGTTGTAGTTGTTGTTGTTATTGATGTTGTTGTTGGATAGGACAGAGAAATGGAGAGAAAAGGGGAAGACAGAGGGGGGAGAGAAGGATACCTGCAGACCTGCTTCACCGCTTGTGAAGCTACTCCCCTGCAGGTGGGGAGCTGGGGGTTCGAACCTGGATCCTTACTCTGGTCCTTGTGCTTCACGCCATGTGCGCTTAACCCGATGCACTACCGCCCGACTCCCTTAATGTTTCTTTATTGGGTCCTGCAAGATTGCTCGGTTGGATATGTGCTACTTTGTCATGTGCATGAGGCACGTTTGAACCCAGCCCCCACCATATTGAAGTTTCAATGCTGTGGTCTCTCTCTCTCACTCTCTCCCTCTACCTCACTGTCTCTATCAAAAATAAAAAGACGTGTTTATTTATTATCAAGAGAACCAGAGCAGCATTCTGACACATGTGATGCCAGTGTTCAAATTTAGGACCTCATGCCTTTCAGTCCAAGACTCTAATCATTGTGCCACCTCCCAGCCTGTTGAGCCTGTAGTTTTTTTTAAAAAACCTGAGCCCCAGATTGGGTCATTTAACACCACTGTACTTGAGACTAAGCTCCAGGATTGAATCATCTTTGTAGCATACATTTTATACCCCGTTAGACAAATAGCATTTTTCAGGGCCGTCTTAAACCCCAGTATTTAATTGGTCTTTCCATCTGACTAGAGTAACTCAGTATGAACTGATTGATGACATTTCTTTTTATCCAAAATCTGAAGATAATACTGGCCCTCCTACATCATGTCATGGAAATGTAATAGTGAGAAACCCTAATTATTCCCCCTGGTGATACAAAGTGGGTTGAACAGCTATTAAAAGTGGCTGGAAGTCTTATTTGTGCTTTATTTTAAGCATTAGAACATTTCTCATACACTGGAACCATCTATGACTTCCAGATGTGTTGGGCTCTTTCACTTAACGATGGGCTGTTTGCTAAAATCAAATAGCAGCAACTCTCAAGGAAAATCTTTTACGCAGATCTGTGCTCCTTGAGAAATACATTTGTGAGACAACATTTATGTTTGTAATTTTTAGGAGAAATGGAAGTGTCTGGTTGGGTTTACAAGCTACCAACAGAGCAAGAGGGGGAATAAAAAGGAAGGAAAGAAGGAAGGGAGGGTAGAAGAGGGGAAAGGAAGAAGGGAGAAAGGGAGAGAGAGGGAGAGAAGGAAGAAGGAAGGGAGGGAGAGGAAGGAAAACCTTCAACTACTTAGCTGAAAGAAAACCATTTGGTGAAAGGAGGGTCTCCCCTCAACCTTTATCTTACTAAACCAAGTGTAGGTGCCACCACTCAGGAATAATTTGATAGTAGTAAAGTGAGTGACAGTTGTGTGTTTGTCAGAGAAATCCTGCATAGCTGGCTTTTTACTTTAAAAAAAAAAAAAAAAAAAAAAAAAGTCCTGTGGATTTGGGCTTCTTTCCAGAGTCCCTCTCCCTCATTGCCAGCTCCAGCCCTGCACACTTTGGATTTTGCTCAACAACGCATTGCCCACCCAGAGCTGCACCAGAGATGGGCTCTACGTGTGTGTGGGTGTGTGGACCCACCCCCCGCCGCCGCCAGTCTTCTGGGAGCTGTGTGTGTGCAGGGCTCCTGCCCTCGGGGCTGACTCCCGAAGGGGCAGAAGAGACCCGCCGGGCCGCAGCCAAGCAACCGCGCGGCACTGTGCCGAGGCGGCGCCCTCCTCCTGCAGGCAGCGAGCTCCCTCCCTCCTCGCCGCCAATCACAGCAGCCAGGGGGCTCGGCCGCCCGCGGGAATCTTCCTGCGCGGGCCCTTCCGGCCGCAGGGAGCCCGGGCCCGCGCGCAGATGGCTGCTCGCCCCCCCGCGCAGCCGGCGCGGCTCCGGGCTCCCGGGCCGGGCTCACCCGAGAGCTGCGGGGCGGGGAAGGCTGCGGCCGCAAGGGAGGGCGCTGCTGCGGGCGCGCTGCTCTGCCCAGCCCTAGCTCCTGGCCCATTGTGCTGTCCTTGCAGACCCCCGGCATGAAGATCCAGGAGCACCCCGCCATGAAGATCCAGGAGCACCCGGGCATCGCCGACGCCAAGCTGCAGAAGACGCCGGAGGCCGCCGAGCCGCCCGAGGGCTGCGCGCCCCCAGAAGCGCCGCCGCTGGAGCTGAGCGCCCTGTGCGCCGACAGTGGCTGGGAAGGTAGGGCCGCCGGCGGGCACCCCAGCCACTCCTCGGGGCCCTGTAGCGCCCCGAAGCCCTAATGGTGCCAGGGTGACTGCGCTCGAAGGAGGGGAAAATGTACTTGTCCTTTAGCATCTTGTCACCTTGCAGTACCCCCCCCCCTTTCTCCCCCTTTTCAACTCACCAAACCTGCCGCTAAGTGTCTGCATTTGCGTTCTCGGTGGCACCAAACCGTAGGGGTCCCTGTTCCCCTAGAACTCACCTTCCCAAGAACACAAACCTCCCCACCTACCTTTCTCTTTACTTTTTCCGCTCCCTCACTTCCCATCATCGTTTGTTAAGATGCTTGGCTTTGCTTTGCTTCCAGGCTGTTCTTTTATGCATAGTTTTTCTCCTAATCCAAATTAGTAAATACACAGATTTTCTTATCAAAGAGACTATTGAGTAGAAATTGTTATTATTATTTTATGGAAAACCCGCCTCACGGCGTTTTAAATGGGGTATTCTAGGTGTGGAGTCAAAGTGTTAGAAATGTACAGTTATGTCAAAACTCCATTTCAGGGAGGAAATGGGAGTAGGTTTATTGAGCTTCTCTGCCTTCAGTATCCCTGTTCTGACTCCCAGCGCCCCTCAGTGTGTACCCCAGAAAACTGGGCACCTGCTTGCGGTCCGTATGTGCCTTTGAAGATTTCAAGGGCTCCAGAGGGGGCGAAAGTGTGCTCCTCCTTTCAGAAGACCAATGTGACTGAACACTGGGACTTAGAGAAGCACTTCTAGGAAGGAGAGTGCTTTTCAAAAGTGCCAGGTTTTTCTTGTCTTCATCCCACTCTCCTTTACCAAAAGTCCTCATTAGGCTAATGATCCTAGATAGAGACCACAGGGTAAAAAAGAATGACCAGTAGACTCCTTTAATCCAGAGCTTAGTGAAGGAATAACAAGTTATTTTTATGTTAGTTCTCTCTGCAGCATAAAACAATCCCTTCCCCCCCAAAAAAAAAAAAGTTCTAGTTGTGTTCAAATAACTAGGCAGTGAAGCCGACATTTTCCATATCTTTCTATTTATGATATATTCACTGAATTTTAAACAGAAGGATTTGGAGTTTTTTTTTTTATCTAAGTACTATTTCCAGTTCAGTTGTTCATTTGTTTTGCATACTTTGAAATAGTTAGGTGTGGCTTTAATTTGTACATTCAGAACAACACTGCCCTCTTCAGAAAAGTCCCAAGGTAGTGACTGTAACCCAAATAAAAGAGAAAAAAACAGTAGTCAAAATAAGCACTGCAGACAGGATTCAGTAATTTGGCCTCTCTATAAGGATCATTAACATAAGACTCTAAACAAAAGCTAGATTTGGGGTCAGAATTCATACTAGACTCATTATGTCGATGACTTACAAAATAACTGGGCTGGCAGCTTCTTCCTCCTCTCAGTCTTCCTGAAATGAACTCAATTTGATGTTTGTTTGTTGACCTTAAATTTATCATTTCTGTTAGCATACCTTAAGAAGCCAACATAAAACTGAATTTTTAGTAGTAAGTGAAAGTGTATGTGTTCCTTAAAAACTGTTTCATTACTTAACATAAAGAACATCCAGATAAAGAATAATTATGTGAAGGAACCAACATTTTAGTTTGTATTGTGAAGTTTTGTTTTTTGTTTGTTTGTTTGTTTGTTTGCCGATTAACTGAATTTGCCATTGAGCTTGCATCTCATTAAAATCTACATGGATTCATTTTAAGACCCTTTGATCAGGGTTATATTGTCAGTGACTCTTTTTATGATATACTTAAATTTCCAAGTTACATTGTACCACTCTAGCTATAAATGTAGGAATGTTTAGGGAGTTTTTACAGAAAGAGTAGTTGAGATAGGAACCGTAGAGTTAATCACTAGAATATTACCATATATATAACTTCAGTATATATATCTTCAGTAATAAAAGAACAAAAATGGAGGCTTCCCAGTAGGGAATAAACTTTGCACTGATTTAAACTAGGAGTCTGAAACCAATGTAACAAAATAAGTAATGGCAATAGCAGCTACCAATATGCAGCATTAAGTTTCAGCAACCCACCTCTAAATCCTAGGGCAAAGTAACTCCTTCTCTGGGGTTTGCTTGTTTGTTCTCTATCCAGCACCTTAGCTGACTCTGTCTACATAGGATCTTGAAACTATCAAGTGAGAGATCTCTAGTGAACAGGCTCCTGTGCTCCCACATGGAAACTGGTCTCCTTCTGGAACGCATCATATCAGGGGAACTAGAAGAGGAAAGGAATGAATCAGTATTCCATAGGCTACAGGGAAGTGGAACCCTCTCAGAATATATGTACAATTTAACTATGCTGATGGGCAGAGAGAAAACACAGTTCCTTATCAATTTTTTTCCCCTCCGTGTGACTATGAACTAGGTCACATGACTTAACCTAGCCACATGACCCCATTATTATTATTAGAGTCTGCACTCCAAAATGGAATGAAAGTCCACATCAAATGGACTCTGCTTTGTTATTTAAAGCCCTTGAGAGTTGCGTAACTCCAGTGATCATAATCAGCAGAGAATCATGTTGATTTGGAAGCTCCAAGACTAGGCTACTCTCTGAGATTTGTCCTGGTGAAATGAAGTTTTAAAAAGCATTTCAAAAGGGGGTCGGGCGGTGGCACAGTGGGTTAAGTGCATGTGGCACGAAGTGCAGGGACCGACGTAAGGATCCTGGTTCGAGCCCCCGGCTCTCCACCTGCAGGGTAGTCGCTTCACAGGCGGTGAAGCAGGTCTACAGGTGTCTATCTTTCTCTCCCCCTCTCTGTCTTCCCCTCCTCTCTCCATTTCTCTCTGTCCTATCCAACAACGAACAACATCAACAATGGCAATAATAACCACAAGGAGGCTACAACAAGGGCAACAAAAGGGGGGGGATGGCCTCCAGGAGAGGTGGATTCATGGTGCAGGCACTGAGCCCAGCAATAACCCTGGAGGGAAAAAAAAAAAAAGCATTTCAAAGGGCACATAAAGCTTCATTTATGTGATCATCGCTTATGCTTGTCAAATATAATTTGAGAAAGAAAATCCTCTGAAAGAATGATGGCGAAGCAGGATTTAACAAATCCTCCTAATGCACCCTCCCTCTATACAGAGAAGGAAACTGAGATCAGAGGAGAGTTAACAGGAGCACCTGACTTCTTCCCAGATACCTCTTTCTCAGCCAGACCAAATTACATATATGTATATATTAACTTATTAAATATATATTATTAAATATAATATATAATATATCTATTCTGCCAGGATACCTTTGAACGCTCACAAACCTGAGCTCACCAGCTTTGTAGACAGGTTAAGAAATGTGACTCTTGTCTTTATCATTTAGTAGATCTCACAGTAGAAAAATGAATGTAAGGTCTAGTAGAGTCTGTCTGATGGGCAGGAGAGATAGTATAATGGTTTTGCAATAGCAAGAGGAGGGGATGAGCCTCCAAGGTCCCAAGTTCAATCCCCAGCACCACCATAAGCCAGAGCTGAGCAGTGATCTGGCAAAAAAAAAAAAAAACTATCTTGTAAGGTTAGTGCAGGGACTCAGTGGACCAGTAAATGCAAAATGCTCCACAGAGTGCGAATGTCAAGTTTGGTATGGTTTCAGGAAAGAGCAGTTAAGTTTGTCCCCATTGTAACCAGAGCTGAAATCTACTAATAACCATAGATAGTTCTCAGCCCATAAAGAGAATCCATATTTACTAAATCTCCACAGAGACGCAATGAATATGTATAGTCACACCCATCACCTTTATTTATTTATTTATCTATTTATTCTATGCCTGTTTCTGAGGAAGAAATCATCTCTGTAGCCAGTGTTCTTTTGTCCGGTCAGTGGAGCCAACTGGCAGAGCAGAGAGTTGCTCTGTCCCAGGGCCCACGTGAGCATTGCTCAGAAGGGTTCCCCACTCCGTGAAACCTTTTCGATCTGCAAGTGTGCTGAGGTGTCTGAGTTGGGACTTCCCCAGGGTCTGTCCTTTTAATACTTAGGTAGCAATGCTTGCTTCTCTTACTTCCGTTATTTCTGACTTGCTTAGAGGTCAGCTGATCTGGATGGATTAATTTTTAATAGAGAAACAAGGCATACTTAGGCCCAGAGTTCTTTGTGACAAAATTAGTCTCCTCCAGGAATTCTGATCTCCCTATGTGAATATACTCATTTTATGTGATCCTTTAAGATGGCATTCCAGGACCAGGTGTTGTTGTGCCTGGTAGAGTGCATGTTATCATGCACAAGAACTCAGGTTCCATGCTACCGTGATGCCAACCCTACTTCCCTGGACAGAAGACCCCACCAATGTGTCGTGGAGCCCCACTCCCCTAGAGCCCTGCCTCACTAGGGAAAGAGAGAGACAGGCTGGGAGAGGATGGATAGAACAGTCAATGCCCATGCTCAGCAGGGAAGCAATTACAGAAGCCAGACCTTCCACCTTCTGCACCCCATAATGACCCTGGGTCCATACTCCCATAGGGATAAAGAATAGGGAAGCTATCAAAGGAGGGGATGGGATAGGAAGTTCTGGTGGTAGGAATTATGTGGAGTTGTACCCTTCTTATTCTGTGGTGTATGTCATTGTTTCCTTTTTTTTTTTTTAAACATTTGTAGCACATGGCTTTTTCTTTTTTTTAAATTTTTTAATATTTATTTATTTTCCCTTTTGTTGTCCTTGTTGTTTAACATTGTTGTGGTTATTGATGTCATTGTTGTTGGATAGGACAGAGAGAAAGGGAGAGAGGAGGGGCAGACCGAGAGGGGGAGAGAAAGACAGACACCTGCAGACCTGCTTCACCACTTGTGAAGTGACTCCCCTGTAGGTGGGGAGCCGGGGGCTCAAACCAGGATCCTTATGCTGTTCCTTGCGCTTTGCACCACGTGCGCTTAACCCACTGCGCCACCACCCGACTCCCCCTTTTTTTTAACATTTATTTATTTATTCCCTTTTGTTGCCCTTGTTGTTTTATTATTGTGGTTATTATTGTTATTGATGTCGTCATTGTTGGATAGGAAAGAGAAATGGAGAGAGGAGGGGAAGACAGACACGGGGAGTGAAAGATAGACACCTGCAGACCTGCTTCACCACTTGTGAAGCGACTCCCCCGCAGGTGGGGAGCCAGGGACTCAAGCTGGGGGCTCGAACAGGGATCCTTCCCCTGGCCCTTGCGATTTGCTACATATGAACTTAACCCACTGCGCTACTGCCCGACTCTCTAGTGTTTCCTTTCATAAATAAAATTTTTAAAAAACCCTCAGCTTCAAGCCCTCAGTCCCCATCTGCAGAGGGGAAGCTTCACAAACAGTAAAGTAGTGCTTCAGGTGTCTGCCCCCTTCCTGCTCACTTTCTGTCTCTATCAAAAAAGGAAGGAAGGCAGATAAAAAAGAGGAAAAAGGAAAGAAAGAAAGAGAAAGGGGGAGGAGAAGGAAAAAATGGCACTGAGCCCCAGGGATAGCCCTGGTGGTGATTTTAAAAAGTAAAATAGATGGAATCATTTTTGGTTTTCCCCTTGAATACTTTTTTCTTTTCCTGTCCAATATTACTGTCTACTTCGTTACTCTAGAACTGCTGGCTAAAGTAGAAGATATTTCCCCATTTATTGATCGCAGTGGTCAGTGAGCACGTCCTCAAAGCTGGCTCTCTGCAGATAGCACGGTGGGACTTGCCACCAGGTGCCAGCCTGCGGGGCACAGGCTCTTGTTTTTCTGGTTGTGTTCCAGTTATTAAAACATTGACTCATTTCAAATTGGAACTGAAGTACAATTGGTTTTACTGATGCTTCAGCTGTGCTGAACTATGTGCTGCATGTCATTTCACGGCTTTGAAAGTTCAGCCTTCAACCACAAGTCTATAGAGTGAAAGGAAAGAGAAAATCTTATAAACATGTCATGTCACTGAGGTAAGAAATGTTGAGCCTGTTCTACATGTGGCTAGTGGTAGATTTGTATTTTGTTTCAGCTAAAACTCATAATGGCTTTGCAGGTTTTTTGTTTTTATTTTTTATTTTTATTTATTTATTTTTTGCCTTCAGGGTTTTTGCTGGTACTCAGTGCCTGCACTACAAATCCACTGCTCCTGGAGGCCGTTTTTTTCTATTTTGTTGCTGTTGTTATTTCTATTTTGTTATTTATTGAATAGGACAGAGAGAAATCAAGAGAGGGAGAGAGAAAATAGATACCTGCAGACCTGCTTCACCACTTGTGAAGTGACACCCCTCACCCCCACCCCTACCCCACCCCTGCAGGTGAGGAGCTGGGAGCTCAAACTGGGATCCTTACACTGGTCCTTGCACTTCACACCGGTCCTTGCACTTCATGCCATGTGCGCTGAACCTGCAGCGATACCCCCCCCCCAGCCCTGCAGTTCTTTTTTGCATTTTTATTTATCTTAACTTGTTGAGAGAGAGAGACTCTGAGATCAAGACCAGAGCACTGCTCAGCTCTGGCTTATGGTGGTGCCAGAGATTAAGCCTGGAACCTTGGAGCCCCAGGCCTAAATGTCTTTGACAGAACCACTATACTATCTCCCCAGCCCCTGTAGCTCTTCTTAAATAGGTGAATTCCTGCACACAGATATTAGGCTTTAAGAGGAAATGCTACATTAGGCTAGAATTTCTTCAGCAGGGTGTGGATTCATATTTAGCACTGGTGACACGAGAAAGAGGACGTGTTTCATATCAAGGAAGAATGGAGCCTCAAGCTGTAGCTCTCGGCACACAGAGGAAATCCAGTGAGTCCATGTTAACTTCACAGAACCAGGCAGCTGAGCTTGACCCATGATTAGCCTTATATAGTTCAGTCAGAATACCCCAGGGTACTTTTACAGGAGACATGTTGCTTGATGTTTCCAGACACACTTTTGATAGGTGTTTTGCAGAAAGGCTGGCATGGCTAATAACTGAAATCAAAGACTAGTAGCTTTTATATTGTTTTATTAGGGAAATAATGTGTAAGGCAGTTGTCACATGGGTACAGTTTCTTATTTATATGTCATGGGTGTCTTTATACTACTTTCACCACCAACTTAGGTCCTTCTCCACCGTCCTAGGTCCCGAACACCCACTCAGCCCCCCCCAACACACACACACACACACACACACACACACACGTACGCACACACATGCATGCACGCATGCGCACACACATCCTTGGCCTTGCAACAGCAGACATGCCTAGTCCAAATGTCACCCCATATTTTGCTTTTCCTCCCTTATTTCCTAAGTTGTAACATTTTTGAAGAGCAATTCTTCTAAATTCAGGCAAATTCAAGGGCATTGGGAGCTAAAGTAACAGCTCTTCAAGCTGCGTTGTGATGACTAGAAATGACAAGCCAGCCAACACACACATATGCCAATATCAACAGCAGACTGTGTTTTGCCAGTGCCCTCTGTACCCCACCAGCCTGCCTGCAATCCCCAGAGCTGCTCTGCCCCTTGGCCACTCTGTGTGAGGTTAATGTCTGCTGCAGTTCTGTCCCAGCCACCTGAACCTTTTCCCTGACAGTCTCCTCATTACTAGTTGTTCCAGAAAATGACCACTGTCTTAGGAAATACTGTGAAATCCAAGATACCATCTGCTTAGCTCAGTAGCTCCATATCCTGCTGCACTGTTTAATGGCTTTGCTGGGGACTGCTGTCCACTCCCCCTCTGCTTCCCTCAACTCCCAACCCACTGCTGACTCCTTTGAGTTGGCAGTTGTGAGCCTGCCACTGTGGAGGAGCTGGCTGAGCACATGAGAGAAATGATGAAACAACTCCTGTTCACTTTCAGTGTGAGCCAAGGCTAGCTACTGGCATATTCTCTGCCACATTTTGAGACTCGGTAAGCAAGAGTCTGTCTTTAACATGGCTTTTATTTTTTCAAATATTTATATTCTCATCTGTATTCCCAAATAACTTGATTTATTTTATTTTATTGCTACCAGGGTTATCAATGGGAATCCCTGCCTGTACAACTCCACTACTCCCAGCAGCCTCTCTTTTTCCTTTTCTTTCTTCTTGATGGAGAGAGAGAGAGAGAGAGAGAGAGAGAGAGAGAGAGACCTGCAGACAGCTCCACTGCTCACAAAGCTTCCCCCTTGCAGGTAGAGACCAGGGCCTTGAACCTAGGTCCTAGTGCATGGTAACATGTAACCTCTAAGGGTGTTCCACCACCCAGCCCTTGATTCTCTTTAAACTTTGAGAATCTATTAACCTCATTCCACACGAGATTATTATATTATTTTATTAGTATGCTTCTCTTTTCTGTGCCACAGTAGGGGCTTCAGACACCTCACACCACAGTCCTTGTGACTGAGGCCCTGGCACATTCTAAATAGCTGTACTGTCCTGAAGTCAGGAGGTTTCACTTGTAGGCACAACTCTTGCCATCAAGTGACAATTTTCCCTTGTGGGATTTGGTTTCCTTATCTGTAATCTCTTAGGATGAATCAGTGGCACTCAAACCTGGTGACACTTCAGAGCATTTGGGTGGCTTCTAATTCTGAGTGTGTGTGTGTATATGTGTGTGTGTGTGTGTGTGTGTGTGTGTGTTGCACATTTAGACTCTCATCTAAAATTCTCTTTAAGCTTCCCATGTGACATAAATGTTTGGCCAGCTAAAACCACTAGGTGGGATGATATAGCAAAGTTTAAGGTAAAATGATGTGTGGACCTTAGAGAAACTCACCAGGTAGGGTATCTGCCTGCCCACTCATGCTTCCCAGGGTAGGGCCCCTTGTGGGAGAGAATATTTGAAGGTGTGTTGCAGTAAATAGGAACAAATGTGACCCTGTTTCCTCTCAAAATCAGCATTTTACTCTCTGTTATAATTTAACTTAAGAAGGGTTTGATTGGGGGCGGCTGCGTTTAAACAATACAAGGCTTATTAGGGTGAAAAAGGTAAAAAGCAAAATAAGCAACTCTCATCAAGGGTTAAGAGTACACTAGGTCCATAAAGTCTGAGTATAGTTATCAAAAGTTTAGTCCCATAAGATAAACAATTATCAGCTGAGGTATAGATTGCTCATGGCTGTTAAAGGGGTCTTAAAAGTTTATCAGCTAGCAGAGCCACATATGTTCAGTTCCCAGGAGAAGTTGCCATGGCAGATACCTGGGCACTCCTCCACCGAGATGCTTCTCACCAGGAGAAGCAGCAGCAGCCAAAGAGAGTGACTTCTGGCTGGCTGTACTTTTAAGTCTATCCAGCCCACCCACAATGCTTTGTACACCAGCACAGACTGGATCCACCTACAGTCCACCATGCACCTGCGCAGATCACTGCATACTCTGTCACCAAGGCTGACGTCAGCACTGTGCTGGGGCTTCCATCCATGGTCACCGGTATACTGCATCAGCACAGCTCTCAGCATATGTTTCCTTAGAGATTATCTGAAGTAGTTCACACAGATTTTGCCCTGGGTGAGGCATCTTGCTGTCGACCACTCTGATTGATAACAAGTCAGGTTCAAGCATCTCATGGTAATTATAGTCCTGAGTGATCTCTGGTCTGTCAGGTGCCGGGCAGCTCTGAACTGAGCTGACCCCAGTGCCCCAGGCAGCTGCACTTAGAACAGCTTCCTGGGAGTCAGGCTGTAGCACAGTGGGTTAAGTGCAGGTGGCACAAAGCACAAGGACTGTCGTAAGGATCCCAGTTCGAGCCCTGGCTCCCCACCTGCAGGGGAGTCACTTCCTTCACAAGTGGTGAAGCAGGTCTACAGGTGTCTGTCTTTCTCTCCCCCTCTCTGTCTTCCCCCGTCCTCTCTCCATTTCTCTCTGTCCTATCCAACAACAACGACAACAATAATAGCTACAACAATAAAACAACAAGGGCAACAAAAGCAAATAAATAAATATATTAAAAAAAAGAACAGCTTCCCTAGTGGCCTCAGTGGAGGGAGCCAGCCTCTCAACAAGATGAAGAGGGTCCTCTCCTTGTGTCCTGATCATAACTGTAAATCTTATACGAGAAACCACCCAATGTCCCCTAAAGGCAGAGCTCCCTAAAACTTCCAGAGAACTTGGGAAACCACTGTGCTTTATTTTGTTGTTTTGTTTTACCAGAGCACTACTGAGCTCTGGCTTATGGTGACATGGAGGACTGAACCTGGGACCTCTGATTTCTTGGTTATGGAAGTCTAATGCACAGCCTGTATGTTGTCTCCCCCACCCACGTTGTTTTTCATGTGTGTGTGTGCATCTGCTTAGAGTCTCACCCTGTCTTCCATTCCATGACTCTTGGTAGATTCTTTTTCTCCCTCCTTTTTTTTTTTGGGGGGGAGAGAGAAAGAGACTACACCACCACCCCACTATTCATAGCTCGATGGGGACTCAAACCCTGAGGACCCCTGCCCTAGGGGAGAAGTGTGCACCCTGCTGGGTGAGGAATCTCCTGGCCCCAGGACTGTGTTGTAATGATAACTGTGCTGCCTGTCTCCACAGACCCCTCCCCAGCATGCAGCTCCTGGCAACAGGAGCAGGTAGACCCTGCAGAGGCCCCGAGGGCCGACCTGCTGATCCGCCAGCTCCGGGATGAGGACAGCGACCCCATGCTCTCACCTCGCTTCTATGCCTATGGGCAGAGCCGACAGTACCTGGATGACACGGAGGTGCCCCCCTCACCCCCCAACTCCCATTCTTTCATGAGGTGAGTTGCTTGGCCAGTTTCATCAGCAAGTGCTCTGCCCTGGTGACATTGGGGACGGTGGAGGTGGTGCTGGTGAATATCTAGTTTTCCTTTTATTTTTTTTTTCCAATTCCAGTATTGCTTTACTGAGGAAATACTGATTCATAAAATTGTTATTGCCACAAGTATGTAGCAAGAACATGCTAGATAAATGAAATCTGCATCTGAATTTCCACTCTCCCCTCACCCCAAAATTCCTGTCAGGATACACAGTTATCATCACTATCTGGAAACAATATTTTGGAAAGAAAATGATTTTTTTTAATTCTCGATTTTATATACACAAATTCACTTGCACATGACCCAGCAATTCCTCCCCGAGGTATCTGTCCAAGGAATACGACAATGATCCAAAAAATACCCACGTGCAAACTCATATTCATGGCAGTGCTGTCTGCAAAAGGCAACAATTAGAAACAATCCAAGTGTCCAACAGCAGATGAATGGCCAAAGAATTGGCCTAGATACACAGTGGCATCCTACATAGCTCTAGGAAGAGACAATATAACCTTCCCTACAATGTGAAGGAAACTAGAAAGACTCAAGCTAAGTGAAACAAGCCTTTTTGGCTAATCTGTTGGTTTTTTTTAATGAACTCATTGGTCTGGGGGAGCACGTTGGAGACCCCCTCAGCCCCGCCAGGCTGTTGTGTCTCTCAGTTTCCTGTGGCCCAGTTGCCACCTCCCATCCTGAATCTCCATCTGCACAAGTCAGTCTCAGTTCTGCTCCTGTGAGTCACAGGCCTGACCTAACTGACAGGGTCATATGGAAGTCAAGGTCACAAAGTGGGTGAGCTTTCTGTGACTGGAGAGGATGGAGGTGTGGTGGCATGTCCTCTGCCACGCCCCATGCCCTGCACAACACCACAGGAGAGCTGACCCTCTGTGCACCCCCACAGGCGTCGGAGTTCCTCCCTGGGGTCCTATGATGATGAGCAGGAGGACCTGACTCCCGCCCAGCTCACCCGTAGAATCCAGAGCCTTAAAAAGAAGATCCGGAAGTTTGAAGACAGATTTGAAGAGGAGCGAAAGTACCGGGTAAGCCCATCAACCACCCAGCCAGCCAGCGGTCTCTGTCCCCTTCCTCCCACCATGACAGCTAATCAGCAACTCGGTGAGTGATGAGGCCGATTCCAAGGGACTCTCCAAAGTAAACGGCAGTGAGAACGGGACAGAAACTGCTGATAAGCCCAAAACACCCTGTGTCTTCCGTGTTTCTTACATAAGCATTTCTGCACAAATCTATTTATTTATTTATTTTTTATTTAAGAAAGGATAAATTAACAAAACCATAGGGTAGGAGGGGTACTACTCCACACAATTCCCACCACCCAATCTCCATATCCCACCCCCTCCCCTGATAGCTTTCCCATTCTCTATCCCTCTGGGAGCATGGACCCAGGGTCATTGTGGGTTGCAGAAGGTGGAAGGTCTGGCTTCTGTAATTGCTTCCTTGCTGAACATGGACATTGACTGGTCAGTCCATCCTCCCAGTCTGCCTCTCTCTTTCCCTAGTAGGGTGGGTCTCTGGGGAAGCTGAGCTCCAGGACACAGTGGTGGGGTCTTCAGTCCAGGGAAGCCTGGCTGGCATTCTGATGGCATCTGGAACCTGGTGGCTGAAAAGAGAGTTAACATACAAAGCCAAACAAATTGTTGAGCAATCATGGACGCAAAGGTTGGAATAGTGGAGAGGAAGTGTTTGGGAGGTACTCACTGCAAACTCTAGTATACTTCTGCTTTCAGGTATATATTTTGCACTTGTTTATGGATACGTGTGAACATATGCTCTCTCTCACAGAACCTGGTGTATATCTAGGTTTTGGGACTTTGTTAGAAAGTGAACCACCTGGGATGGAATTAGAGAATACTATGAAAGGAAAGGTCTCACCCAAATAATGAAGCTGAAGGGTTGTCATTCCACACCTGAAGTCTCTGGACACAGTCTGAGCTGAAGCATGTTGAGGTGGCAATCGTTGCGTTGATTAGGTTGCAATCGGCAGATGCAGTATTATTTGATATGGATTGGGAGAGGCATGTGGGAAAGTGGGCCCTATCCTATAGGTTCCAGAACTGGGGCAAATATAGGCTCTATAGTGGAGATGTGAGGTTCCTGCTGTCTTAGGGTTCAAAAAGACAATGGAGAGTTAATGTTATCATCACATTATTTGGTAATTGGGTTAACTTTGAAAAGTCCTTTTGTTTTGTTAGGGTTTGCTGTATAGTACCTAGTATCTTATATAGCTGTGCCACTGGTTGGTTCTGTACAAATGTAGTGAGTGCTTCAGTCTACATTTTGTAAACTTACAACA
This sequence comes from Erinaceus europaeus, assembly GCF_950295315.1. Lineage (NCBI taxonomy): Eukaryota > Metazoa > Chordata > Mammalia > Eulipotyphla > Erinaceidae > Erinaceus > Erinaceus europaeus. The sequence continues at coordinate 118,620,180 of NC_080164.1, read as the reverse complement.
TTTGTGCTTGCAGGGAACAGGGCTGGGGGAAATAGATAAATGAAGTCTTCTGTTTGGTTAAAACTGAACTCAAGATTATCTCCCTTTTTTAATGTTTTATTTGTCTTGTTTTCGATTAAGACAAAGCGAAATTGAGAGGGAGAAGGAGAGACACCTGCAGCACTGCTTCACTGCTCATGAAGCTTCCCCAGTACAGGTGGGGACCAGGGACTTGAACCCAGGTCCCCACACACTGTAATGTGTGCTTTACCAGGTATACCATCACCTGGTCCCACAAGATAATCTTCTAAAATGTCATTAGTGCAAACCACATTCTACTGTCAGTTTTAGCCTTAGTATTTCCCCTAGGAGTGGCAAAACCACCTTTTTTTTTTTCCCATGGTGATTGCAGTGTAAAACATAGAGCCTTCTGCTTTCCATCCTGTTAGTCTGACAGCTGGGACCCTAAAAATCATGGGAAAGGTTACACTGACTTCCTAGCATCTCATGATTCTAGAGAGTCTTAACATTTTGCCCTTGAGAAATTTTTGGAATACATCAAAAATAGCCAGAATATAAAGGTGCGTAAATGGAATTACACTTGTAAAATCAGTTCTCATGGATCACAGTTGATACCTTATTCCAGTGAGATTCCACTTTCCCTTCATGTTTAAAGCATTGATCAAATAAAAATTTGATTGTCCGACTCTTTGTTTGTTTTTCCTGTTCTGTTTCCAAAAAGTACTTACTCCAGCTTACCTTTCTTTAGCCTTCCCACAGTGACAAGGCAGCCAATCCAGAGGTTCTGAAATGGACAAATGACCTTGCCAAATTCCGGAAACAACTGAAAGGTAGGGAAAGTTGTAAACCTGTGATACACTTTCTGCAGAGTGGTCAATTTCAGAATCCATCATCTCCCTTCAAGACCAGTACTATTGCTGCAATATTTCATGGAAGACAAGTTCCTTGGAGCTATGCCCAGTTTTCTGTATTCTCAGGACAGTGCCTCCCCCAGGCTTCTATGATCTCTATTGCAAGGCTGTCCAGGTCCACTAAGGTGCCAGTTCCATAGCATTTCTTCATTTCCCTAAATTATAAATATAAGGACAGTTTCAATTCCACATTTAAGTACTTGTTTAATCCAAGTCCTCATAGCCATAACATTCAAAGAAGACATACAGACACAAAAATGAATCTGAAAAGATTCCCCCCTTCAAGCCCTCAAAAGAGTTTACTATCTTTTAAGAGATAGATATTTACAAATCAATAGAATGACAAGTAAAAAGAACTCCCAAAGGAGGTCTGCCAGTCATACAGAAAAGGCTGGCATAGGGCAGGGTGTTGGGTCAGTAAGTACCTGGTAAGTCAGGGGACCAGTGGAGCAAGACACCCACTCCCTCTGAGAATGACACGTAGGTTGGTGGGGCTAAAGCACACATGTTAAATGTCTTCAGGAATTAGAGTGAGGGAGATGGTTGCAGTGAATCTAGGTAGACATTATCATTATCTCAGGTTTCAGTTTCACACAATAACCCGGAGATTTTAGTTAATAATATAATTAGATACTTTCAGAGGAGGGTGGGGGGAGATAGGCCAAGCAGTTATTAACACCAAAGAAAAACAGTCTGGGTTCTGCAGACATCAATTCTCATCTATCTAACCCCCAAATCTCCCCAACTAGAGTCAAAACTAAAGATATCTGAAGAGGACGTGACACCCATGATGCGACAGCGAAGCAACACGCTCCCCAAGAGCTTCGGCTCCCAACTTGAGAAGGAAGAGGAAAAGAAGCAAGAGCTGGTAGATAAAGCACTAGGGCCTAGCGTTGAAGCCACACTGGAATCTATCCAGAGGAAGCTCCAGGAGAAACGGACAGAAGCCAGCCGCCCTGAGGACATTAAGGTAGGATGATTCTGTGAGGGCCTCCAGTAGCTACTGGGCCTGAACCAGTGCATTCAACATGGCAGCCACTTGGTGCCTACCACCCAGACCTGACAGGAACCATCTTGAAGTGACTGGCCCCTTCTTAGCCATTATTCCCACACCCCATCTTCCTCTTCCTTTACATCTGAGGGCCAAGTAAAATTCCTTCAGAGTATTCTAACTGGAAGTACCTTAGTTTTTGACTCCCTGTGCTGGCGTAGGCACCATCATGCGAGCTGCTTGACATGGTACCAACTTCACAGGAAGTTCACCACGACTGGACTCTCCAGGCCAAACTGAAACCATCTTGCCTTTTGCCATGTATAGGGCTTGGGATTAAGCTCTGTGTGGTCTTAATGATCCTTCCCTATGGCCAGGCTCAGAGCCTGACCAATAACAAAAGTAATGGCAAAACCTGCACTGCACTTTGTAAGATTGATCATAATGGAACAAGCAATATTAGTAATGCAGAATTTTTCAGTAGACTCCAAGAGGAAGAATTGTTTTCCCTCTGTTTAATTGTACAAAGCTATGTAATTTTACTAAAGAGGCTCAGAATATGACAGTTGGCCAATTAGGGAAATGCTACCTGCGCCTCTGGTCACCCCAGCACCCACACCATGGGTAGAAAAGGTTAGAGGAAAATAGAGAACTGTGGTTTCCCCCAAAGTATAAGGGCCCATACAAACTGCCCCCACCGACCGACCCTCCTCTTCTGTTTACAGGTATCTGTGATGAATACCGTGGTCATGTGGTTAACATTAAGGGCAAGTAGGTTGAGGCTAATAAGTTGCCATTTATGAATAGACTGGCAAGGTCCCGTCCTCCTTGGTGTTTCCTTTCCAGAACAGAAAAATTGTTATCATTAGGCAGGTTAATAAAGACTATGAAAGGCAGGGATGTGACATCTATCGCTTACCTGAAACAGAAGAGTTCATAAATAGAGATATTAATCGAGATGCTATAAACAAAATAATTTGCTTTGTAGAAACTGACCTTTTAGAAACAATAGATGCTTTACAGAAAACTCATGATATTCCAAGAAGCTTGCTCAAGAAAAATAGGTTATAATTTATACATCAATAGGTAACAATAAGAGTTTATATTATTAACTGCTAAAATAAAGAAATGAATTTTATGGTAAACAGTTGTGCAAAGAATTCCACAAAAATAATGAGCTGACGCATGTTGTATCCGGGTGAAAAACATATAAAAATAAAGCTCTGCAGAGAGAAAGCAGAGATGCCTCTCTCCTGCTCTTGAAACAGTTAACGCGTCTCTCACCTCATTGGCACCAATACCCCTCCTCCTTGGGGGATAGTAACCTGCCAAGGCTGGCCCCCAGCACTATGGGAATGAGAAAGCTGGGACATCCAGACTGCCGAGCAAGCTCACTTAGGTTAATACAAAGTTTGGTGACTGAAACAGAGGGATTTAGACAACCCATTGGGGAGGTGGAGTCTGTAAGTGCTGCCCAGTCAGGCGGGACACTTTGGTCTGAGGCTCCTGTACAACGTTGGAAATTTGCAAAGGAAGTTGGGATGTTCACAGATGTTTTCCCCTCTCTTATTTCTGTGTCAAAATATGCAGGATATGACCAAAGACCAGATTGCCAATGAGAAAGTGGCCCTGCAGAAAGCTCTCTTATACTATGAAAGCATCCACGGTCGGCCGGTATGTAAGCGGGCTCAAGTTCCAGATTGGGGTGAATAAAGATTTGGCTCTAGAAACAGGTGATCTGAGGTCTGGCAGTGGTGCACCCAGTAGAGCACACACATAGCCATGCATGAGAACCTTGGTTCAAGCCCTATCAAAAGAAGAAAAGAAATGGATGGTCAGTGTGCAGGATTTTGTCACTGAGTTCCCATAATATTTAGGTAATAACTCTAGATTTTTGCCCTCAGCATTCAGGAGGTTTAAACAGAAAAAAAGAAATCCATGGAATTTAATTGGTTTCCAAAAGACTAAGTCAGAAATCTAGCATCTGCTTCAAGAGGGGAATGGCAGGGGTGTGGAGGTGTGCACAGAGCCTGGGACAGCTCTGCCCCAGGTGATGCCCCAGCCCCACATTCTGTTCCATACAATGAAGGCGTGAAGCTAGAGTGATCTGTCACACAGCTCAGTCAGTCTCTCCTCAGAGCTCTGTAACCAGAGTTTGTAGAAAAATGCCAGCTATGAGTCTACTTCATGAGCTGTGAAGCAGGTCTGGAGGTCTCTTTCTCTCTCTCTATTTCCCTGTCCTCTCAATTTTTCTCTGTCCTATCTAATAAAAATTAGAAAAATTAAAACAAAAAGGAAAAAAATGGCCACCAGGAGTGGTGGATTCGTAGTGCTGGCACCAAGCCTGCCCCAACAGTAACCCTGGTGGCAATAAAAAATAAATAAATAAAAAATAGTGGTCCGGGAGGTGGCACAGTGGTAAAGTTTTGGACTCTTAAGCATGAGGTCCCAAGTTCGATCCCCAGCAGCACATGTACCAGAGTGATGTCTGGTTTTTTTCTCTCTCCTCCTATCTTTCTCATAAATAAATAAAATCTAAAATAAATAAATAAAAATTAAAAGTCCCAGCTGCCATTCAGAGTCCAGAGTGTAAAGAATCCCATAGGCCTTCTGTCTTAGCCTACATGCAGGAAGTATCTGAAGGTTTGTGATTCAGTAAGTGTTTATTAAACATTTGTTGTGAGCCCTGGCATGGGGGCATGACAGGCTGGCTGACTGTCTTCCTGAGGGACTTGTAGTCAGATGTCCTTCTTAGTTACTCTTGATGCCCTTCTCTTCAGCACATTGTCAGGAACTCAACCAAACAAGTTCTCAGAGAAACTTGAAGAGGGATTGTCAGATGGAATTTCACAGAGCCCAGAACAAGGTCTCTTTTTCAGTTTTAGCCATAGCTCAGTAAGCAAGAGAGTCCTTTCACCCAAGTCACACTTTAAAAAAAAAAAAAAAAAAGTATACGCACACATACACACACACTAAGAAGGGAGAGAACAGAGGCTGGGTGATGGTGCACCCAATAAGACACACATGGTATTATGTGCAAGGAACTGGGTTCAAGTCCCCAGTCCCCACCTGCAGGGGGAAGCTTCATGAGTGATGAGACAGTACTGCAAGTGTCTCTCACCCTCTCTGTCTCTCCTTCCTCTCTCAGTTTCTTTCAGTCTCTATCACTATGGCATATATGAGGCTGCGGACTTCATGCCTCTTTAAATAAATTCTGCACTCTGGCCACTGTGCCACCTTCAGGCTACTTAAAAAAAATTCTCTTCTAAGTTTTCGATTTAACTTTTTTTCCCACCAGGATTATAGGTTGTTTTCCACTTAGGCTTGATGCTTGAACAACTCCACCACTCTTGGTGGTGGGCATTTTTTCTTTCTTTTTTTTTTTTTTTGTTGTTGTTTGTTTGTCTGTTTTTCCTCTCTGTAGAGCACTCTCCTCCATGGAATTTAGATTCTGAAAACAGGGAAAAAAAAAAAAAAAGCTTGAGCCAATGATGGATCCGTCCACTGCCCTGTGCCTGCAGTGGAACATTACTGGAATAGTCATCCTGTTTCGTACCAAGCTTTGTTCAGGATTTTTTTTTAAAAGGTGTTCAGCCAAATAGTAAATGTGTTGGAGATGTGTTACCTTGTGAGAGAGAGAGAGAGAGAGAGACTCTGTCCTCCTCTGCCAGACTATGCAGGACACAGAGACATAGAGCTGAACTGCTAGCAGAGAGAAACTCTCCCCACTGCAGGGTCAGTGCCTGGGACTGGCTCCTGGCAACTAGCAGCAGGCCTCAGTGGAAGAGTCAGGTGTCCTGAAAGGTCTCCACTTCTGCTTGTGTGGCTTCAGGTTCTGACATGGGTGGACTCCTTTGAGGAGCACCAAGCCTGGGCTGGGGGGGAGTGCCTCACCCAGTAGAGTGCCCATGTCACCTACTTGAGGGGCTGTTCCAGCTGCAGGGGAAGCTTCACAAGCGGTGTCACAGTGCTGCAGCGTTCTCTCCTCTGTCCCTTCTCTCTTTTAAAAAAATTTTATTATCTTTGTTTATTTGATAGACAGCCAAAAATTGAGAGAAAGGAGGAGATATAAGGGAAGAGAAACAGAGAGACACCTGCACCTTCACCACTCATGAAGTTTCCCCCCTGCAGATGGGGACTGGGGGCTTGAACCTTGTAACAGGTTGGGTCCTTGCACATTGTAACATATGCACTCAACCAGGTACGCCACCACCTTGCTGCTCTGTCTCTCTCTTTTCCTTCCCACCCCTCTCACCCACTATCAAAAACAAACAAACAAAAATGAAGACTAGAAATGGTAGAGACAAATGGTGGCAAGAACTGAACCCCCTCTGCGAATCCTGCTGACAACAACAACAAAAAGACTTCCTTGCCTGACATACCTCAGGAGCTTTCAGCTGTCTTCCTTCTAGTCTTTTTCTCTTTTTTTATTATTGTTATAGTTAATTATTGTTGTTATTGATGTCATCATTGTTAGATAGGACAGAGAGAAATGGAGAGAGGAGGGGAAGACGGGGAGAGAAAGACACCTGCAGACCTGCTTCACTGCCTGTGAAGTGACTCCTCTGCAGGTGGGGAGCCTGGGGCTCGAACTGGGATCCTTGCACCAGTCCTTGCACTTTGTGCCACGTGTGCTTAACCCACTGCACTACTGCCTGACTCCCTTCTCTCCCTTTCTCTCTCTCTCTCTCTCTTCTTTTGAGAGAGAGAGTGAAAGGAACTGCAGAACCCAAGCTTCTTTCAATGTAATGGGGCCTGAGCTTGAAGCTGGGTTGCACATTTGGCAAAGCAGTGCACTATCCAAGTGAAGTATTTTCTGACCCTGTTCTAGGTAGTCTTCACCAGGCTACCATTCCAGGGTTTCCTATGCCCTGCTGTTTATTGCTCTGAGGTAGACATAGATTTCCTCTTTCTGCCTGTGGTGTGCTGATGCTGAGCCTTTGCCTAGGTTCGGAATCCAGCCCACTGAGATGAACTCTGTGACTTGGGTCACCTGCTGAAGCCTCAGCATTCATCTTCTTGTCTGGATAGCCAGTGTGTGTTAGAGAGTGTCACTTACACTAAATGACATCATATACACACGCACACACATTTGCCTCTAGGACTCCTGGCACTGAGCAAGTGGAGTGGGGCCTCAGAATGGGGAGGTTCAATCAGTAATCATCTTGGCTTTGGCCCCAGCTACTCTCTGAGACCCATGACTCTCTGAATGATTGAATCAGGAGGAAACATGTATATTTATCAATATTGTTTTTTGAACTAGGATATCTGTGGGGCTTAGTTCTTTACACAGTCATTTTCAGCAAACATTTTTTTTTATAGTAGCTTAGAGACAGGGAGAAAGGAAAAGGGAAGGGAAGAGAGAGAATGCAAGTGGTGAGATACTGCGGCACTACTCCACCTCTTATAAAGCTTCCCCCCTGCACGTGAGAACCTGGAGCATGAGAATGTGTACACTCTACCGGGTCTACCACCACTCAGTCCCCATTGTTCAGTGCTCTGATCATTTGGGATGTCAGATATAAGTTCTAGGTCCTGCCTGTTTACATCCTACTTTCAGAGGAAGGGCACTTTGAGGCTTCAGATTCTAGTACCACACAGGACAAGGAATGAACGCTGGAGGAAAGTCTGAGTGTCATTGTAACCTGGTCCCAGGTCAGACTCAGCCTCTCTGCGGCTTGCTGCCTCTGCCTCCTCCCTGGGAACACAGCATCCCTGTGGCCCCTGGCCACTCTGCATAGCACAACCTGCACTGGCAGCATTGGCCTTGCACCCTGAACTCTCAGTACCATTTGAGCAACACCTCTGTTTTTTTTTTATTGTTGTTTTCTTTTGTTTTGTTTATTTGCTTTTGTCATCAAGGTTATAGCTAGGATTCAGTGCCAGCAGGATAGGATGACTCTACTATTTCTAGCGGCTTTTTTTTTTTTCTGAGAGACAGAAATGAGGGTAGTGGGGGCCAGGCAGTAGTGCAACAGTTAAGTGCACGTGGTGCAAAATGCAAGGACCGGCATAAGGATCCTGGTTCAAGCCCCCGGCTCCCCACCTGCAAGGGAGTCGCTTCACAGGTAGTGAAGCAAGTCTGCAGATGTCTATCTTTCCCCCTCTCTGTCTTCCACTCCTCTCTCAATTTCTCTCTGTCATTCCAACAGCAATGACAACAATATTCCAATTATTGTTGTCATTCCAACAGCAGTGACAGCAATAATAGTAACTACAATGCTGATAAACAACAAGGGCAACAACAGGGAAAAAATGGCCTCCAGGAGGAGTGGATTCATAGTGCAGGCACCAAGCCCCAGCAATAACCTGGGAGGAAAAAAAAAAAGAAACGAGGATAGTGAGGAGACATCTGCAACACTGTTCCACCATTCATGAAGCTTCCTCCCAAAGGTGGAGACCAGGGACTTGGACCCAGGTCTTTGAGCTTGGTAACAAACGTGTGTGCTCTACCAGGTGTGCTCTATCAGGTGTGCCAAACACTATTTATTTACTTATTTTCATTAGTGATTTAATGATGACTTAAAGCTTATAAGAGAACAGTTTCACACCACACCCCACCACCACGATTCTGTGTACACCCCTTCCCCACAAGGATGGCTACCATAATTTTCATGAAGTCTTAGCAATGGTTTGAGTACATTGGTTTTTTTCCGTTTAGCAAGTTCATGTGCTTCAGTTCTTTATCTTGCAGATATGTGTGTGAAACCATCCAGTAGTTGTCCTTTAGGGAAATTCAGGACAAGGGCCAGGCTGTGGCACACCTGTTTAAGTGTATACATTACAGTGTGCAAGGACCCAGGTTCAAGTCCCTAGTCCCCACCTGCAGGGGAAAAGCTTCAAAGAATCCTAATCATTTAAAAAAAAAAAAAAAAAAAAGATGTCCCTTAAATAGAACCCTAGTCTGGGGATAGGCAGGGGGAGAAGGAGAAATCCCAGACTCTTCTCTTCCCAAACTGAATCCTAAATATGGGGGGTATGGTGTGAGCTTGAAGTCAGAGCAGTCTGATCCCATTAAGCAGGGTCTCCTTGGTAGCTGGAATCCTTGAGTTTGGTTGACTTCCTTGATGCATAAGGTACAATGTTCAGTTTCCTGGCTCTCCCAGTTGGTTCCCTAGGGTTTACTCAAGAGCTTGTGACTTCTACAGCTCTAATCAGCAGACTCAAGCTCCTTTTCTTAAACCACTTGTTTCCTGAGCTGTTGATGGGTGGGTCCTTTGAGTCCACCTCATGGAATTAAAGCAATTGCAAATATGGAGCCCACTAGCAATACAGTGCCACGTTTCTGCTGAATCCTTTCACTAGATCCTTGCTGTTCTCTGATGGAATTCACTGAGATGTTTTGTTACTAATAACACTGTGATAAACCAGAGGGCGCTGAGGTCAGTTCTGTAAACACTTGTGAGCCCTGTGCCTGGTTTTTGGGGTACAGTGATGACCCAACCCACATGCACTGTCAGCAGGCTTTCTTTGAACATGTACCATTTGCCAGCACTTGTTCTTAGAAATGCACTTTTATAAGCAAGAGTGGCATATAAAATAATTGACTGTAGAACTTCATGATGGGAAAAGGGAAGACCGCATGACGGTTCTGCAAAAGACTTTCATGCCTGAGGCTCTGAGGTGCCAGGTACTCCCAGGTTCGATCCCCAGCACCACCACAAGCCAAAGCTGTGCTCTGGTGTGTATGTATCTGCCTACATCTGCCTTTGTAGCTCTCTTTTATTTAAAAGCCATAAATTATTTTTTTTTACAAAATTACACAATGAGAACTGTAAACAAAAACAAAGCATGCTTTCTCCTGAACCTAGAAAAAAAGGAAATTATCAGAACATGGAGAGATTTTTCAGCAGGGAACTAATAACAGGCAGAGTTTTGCTTCAGGACAAACAGTTGTGGCCATGGAGTGTCAGTCGATGGCCTGCAGCTGCCGTGTACATTTAAGCCTTCATGGACTAGAGGATGTCCATTTGAATGAATGAAACGTGACCTACCTTGGGCGTATGCATGAGGGCTTATTGGCAGGACCCGGGGGCAGGCTTCTCAGTGTCCTTATTCTTGCTTTGCACAGGTGACCAAGAATGAGCGCCAGGTGATGAAGCCACTGTATGACAGGTACCGGCTGGTCAAACAGATCCTGTCCCGAGCCAACGCCATCCCCATCATCGTGAGTGTGGCCCTCTCTCTGCCTGCCTTCCCATTCCAGCTGAGGCTTGGGCTTTGTGGGCCTTTTTATGTCATGTAGTGCTGGAGAATAAACCCAGGTTCTCATTGCCATGTGTGACATCACTATTGGAGCAGCCCCCCACCGCCACCCCAATTTTTCATTCTCTGTTTTGGAGAGGAAGAGAGGAGAGATACCACAGCTCCCCTCCACCAACCCCAGAGCTTCCCTGGTGCCACTGATGGTGCTTCTATACGGGCTAGTGTCTTGAACCCAGGGCCTCCTGCACAGATGAACAAGGAAGGTCCAAGAGAGCCCAGATAGTTTTCTAGGAATTTTCTGCACAATTGATTAGCAAAGCCATTAAAAAAAAAAAAAGAATTAAGACTCGGGAATCATATGTAGTCTCCAGCTGGGAGCATTAGCATCCCTGAGTGGAGGAGGTGGACAGCTGTGGAGGCAGATGTCCCTGCGTGAGCCCACCAGCCTCTGTCACAATGGATGATACTGGCTATGGTGCAGGTGTTCTCGGGTCTGTGACGGGAAGGGAGGATTCAAGTGGTCCCTCTTTGTCGGGCTGACACTCTTGGACCTACTGAATTGAAGCACAAATGGGCAGAGCACTGTGCCTGTTGCTGGTTGGACTTTCCAGAGAGAGGATTTAGAGTGCCCTGTCATAAGGCAAGGGTGGAGCTTGGTGAGGGCAGGGCAGGTGGAGAGCTGGGCCTGGGGGTAAGGAGTTCACCACATAACCTGCCTGTCAATGCCCATCACAGGGGTCCCCCTCCACCAAGCGGAGGAGTCCTTTGCTGCAGCCAATTATCGAGGGCGAGACTGCGTCCTTCTTCAAGGAGATCAAGGTGAGCACTTCCTGCTGCTAAAATCCTGCTGAGTCAGCGCCCCCCTCTTCCCTGGGGGTAGAAAGGGTCCTGATTGGGCCCTCACCCCCAATCTGGCAGCTGCTTATAACCCACTGGAAGCAATTCACTTTCTACTTCTATTCGAAACAGGCTAATTCCTTTCATTTCATTTCCTCCCCTCCCTTTCTCTGCTGTTTATCTTTTTTTTTTTTCTCTTGAACTGTTTTGCTTCTTATCTGGGGGATGAATGTTCTCTGTTTTATAGATTTGTTCTGTGAATTTCATGGTGTTACTTAAAACAGAAATCTCGTTCAGTGAGTTCATGGAAAGCATACAGCAATGAGGAGAATAAGTTCCCTTGTTACAAGTACTGAGTGTCAGAAATAGCTAAAGACTTGTTTAAAAAAAAAAAAAAAACATTCACCTACTAATGAGGAAGAGAGAATCAGAACATCACTTTGGCACATACATTGCTGGGACTTGAACTCAGGACCTCATGCTTGAGCGTCCAGCTCTTTTATCCACTGTGCCACCAAAGACTTTCTTTACACTTAAGCAGTAGCATCTGTTGCAGGAAGGGGCAGTGAAATCTACCCAGAGATTTATGTGTCTTCTAAGGCCCTGTGTGGCCTGGACAAGACTCAGCCTCTCTTACTTCTTTGTTTCTAGACAACTGAACAAACCAGATAACTTATCCCTACCCCTAGAGATGAAAATCTTGCATCAATCTTTTTTTTTTAACCAATAATTTTTTGAGCAGTTGAATTTAATAAAACCCAAAGGATAGGTGAGTTTTAAGAGTTTCCCTTATCAGTTCTGCAAAAGATGTTCATGCCTGAGGATACAAGATCCCAGACTCATTCCCCGGCATCTTCGTAAGCCAGAACTGAGCATACTCTGGTTAAAAATAAGTAAATAAATAAGACAGTGGCCTCACACTTCCAAGTCATCTTTTTTTAAAATATTTTTATTTATTCCCTTTTATTGCCCTTGTTGTAGTTTATTGTTGTAGTTATTGTTGTTGTTCTTGTCGTTGGTGGATAGAACAGAGAGAAATGGAGAGAGGAGGGGGGAGAGAGACACCTGCAGACCTGCTTCACCGCTTGTGAAGCAACGCCCCTACAGGTGGGGAGCCGGGGCCTCGAATTGGGATCCTTATGCCGGTCCTTGTGCTTTGCGCCACGTGCGCTTAAACCGCTGCGCTACTGCCCGACTCCCAGTTATCTTTTTTTTAAAAGAGGTTTGTTTAAAAAAAAACTTATTTTTCTATGATAGTTTAAGCTTGGAACTGTCATGTATGATTTACTGTATAGTGTTCTGGCTCCCACCCATTCCTGGGAGAACCATAAACAGGGAGAGAAATGTAATGCCTGGTTCTCACCATTACAACTGAAGTAAGGTACCAGAAGCTACCAGGTCTTCTCAGTTACTTATTCTCCTCCCGCTCTGATTTGTTCAAATTGACACACCTGATTTTAAGCAATCCGTTAGGCAACGTTTGTGCTCTCTATCCATATTGTTCAAAGGATTATAATGATTCTTGTTAGAAACTTATTTTATGAGAGAGAAGGAAAGGTCAGGACCAGAGCCCCACTCTGGCACAGGCAGTGTCAGGGGTCTAACCCAGGGCTTCTCGCACCCAAGGAAATAGCTTTGTTACCCACCAAGTCACCTCACTAGCCATGTCATTTGACTTGTAAAGAACTTGTTCTAGGTCTGTATGCTAACTTGGACCTTAAGAGTAAGAATAACTTCCTTACAATTAAGCTTGATGTTGATTAAAAAAAAAAAAAAAGACGTTCCACCATAGGCTTCACACAAGAACTAAATCACCATAATTGAAGAGATGTGGGTAGTGGAGTGTAGGAAAATTAGCATATTTTCCTTAGAAGTATTCATTAGAGCTGTTACTTAATGAAAAAACAAATAAACATATTCTTTAACACATCCACACACAACGCTTTATAGTTGCCTCATTAAATGAATGGAAGCGCTACTAACGATGTTCTCTTTAAAATGAGAAGTCCTCTCCTTTAGCTGTAATTGATTTTCTTCACGTGTATGCTCTGGCCACGGCTCTCCTTCTGGTCCATGTGATGGTCAGAACTGAGTTGATTTTGCAGTGCTGACATTGCTTTGGTAAATAGTAGTGCCTTTCAGCTCGTTTTGTTCCAGTTGGCCGGGCTGATTAGCATGTTTTGGATTGTGCTAATTCTTGGCAGCTCTGGTTATAATTTGGGATGTGGTATGTATGCAGATAAGAAGATTATAGCTAAGTGGTTTCTCTAAAAACCATCCCTAGTGGGGCCAGCTGGTGGCGCCCTGAGTGCAGACTGCCTGGTCCCCACCTGCAGCAGGGAGCGTCACAACCAGCAGTTTCACAAGCAGAGAAGCAGCTGTTTTCCTTCTGTCTCTTGCCTATCAGAAGAAAAAAAGAAAAAAGGAAAAAAAGCCACCTGGAATGGTGGTTGAACTGTCCCTGTACCAAGCACTAGTTATAACCCTAGTGGCAACAAATAATAATAATAATAATTTTAATCTTTATGAGAGAAAACAGACTATGTATGAAACAGCTCATTCTGAAGCCCTAGATCTTCCAACCCCCAAATGCTAGAGAATCATCTAGACAATTGCCCTGACCAACATAAGAATGTCCCCTAGTATTTCTCAGATAAGACAGAGGCCCTTTCCCTAAGAAGTGATTCCATCCTTCTGCTCAGAAATCTGCAGCAATAGGCGACAGAGAGAGCAGTGTGATCTATGCCTCAGGCTTGAAGGCCCTAGGTTCAGTCCCTGACTCTACCACCATAAAATCTCTGCAAAAAAAAAAAAAAAAAGGGGGGGGGGAGGCAGTGGTTAACCAGGTTAGGTGCACATAGTATGAAGCACAGGGACCCACTCAAGGATCCCGGTTCGAGCCCCCAGATCCCCACCTTTAGTGGAGTCTCTTCACCAGCAGTAAAGCAAGTCTGTAGGTGTCTTTCTCCCTCTCTGTCTTCCCTTCCTCTCTCAAGTTCTCTCTGTCCTATCCAAAATAATCAAAGAGTAAAATGTTTACAACAGTGAGGAGACTAACGTGCTGCACTTATTGTAAGAATCAAGTATCAAAAATTTATTTTTAAAGTTAGTATAAATTTTTTAAAAGTAAGTGTAAATACAGATAGGTTATGTTTTAAATAGATACATATTACAGATCTCAGATTTATGTTCCATTATGTGGTTATCATTTCATTATTAACATATAACTATGGAGCATATAATTTTAGAATGCCAAGTAAGCTTGAGAACAATAAAATGTCACCTTTGAGAGTAACTACAATTATAACACTTAGTGTATTTGCTGATATATTCTTAAAATATTTTTATTTATCTATTATTGGATAGAGACAGGAATTGAGAGGAGTTGGGGAGAAAGAGACAGAGAAACACTTGCAGCTCTGCTTCACCACTTGTGAACCTTTCCCCCTGCAGATGGGGACCAGGGGCTAGAACCTGAGTCCTGTGCACTGTAATGTGTGTGCTTAACCAGGTGCGCCACTGCCTGGCCCTTCCATCATAATGCTTATCGTGATCACTGTATGGTATGACTTTCTTCTTGTTCTATGTATTTTTATTTATTTACTTTGGATAGAGACAGAGAACAATTGAGAGAGGAAAAAGAGAGAGATGACTGCACCTCTGCTTCATGACTGGTGAAGCTTCCCCCCTACATGTGGAAACTGAGGGGTTAAACCCGGATCCTTGCACACTGTACTGTGTGCTCTCAACCGGGTATGCCACCACCAGGCCACATGGCTTTCTTCTAATAGGTATCGTTTTGCCCTCTGGGGCAGCATTGAGTGTGCATGCTCCTTCTTCATTGGGGTTACTTGATATTTAGTCACCTACCTGGTCCTCTCACACTCAGCCCCTCTCCTACACACTGCTTTCGGGCAGATCCTCATGCAGTGTGGGTTTCAGATTCCCTGGAAGTGTAGTAGCTCTGCTCCACACCACACCACACCACACCACACCACAGTCTTTGTCTCTCCGTCTGAACAACTGATAACAGAGCTGGCTGTTCACTTCCATCTGCCTGAACAGTAGGGCAAGGGCCTGGGGACTAACCCTGACCTTGATCTGGGCAACTAAGGCCCCTTGCGTCCCACAGTTCCAGCCCTGTATGGTAGTCACGTGCTGAGAGCTCATTCTGGGGCACAGTGTCTCAGCTTCAGTGGCAGGAACATTTTGGGGCCACTGTTTGATGTGGGAAGCTGGCCTCCACCCACTAGATGTCACCGCCACCTCTGCCCAGCTGGCTGGCAACACCGGAAGGGAATTGTTGTGTTATTGTCACAACAGGGGGTGGAGGTGGTGGGAAGATTTGTATGCTGGGTGAGGGTTTCTGCTCAGGGCTGTCTTGCCATTGATGTCCCCAGTCTCTGGCTTCTTGGAGTATTTTTCATCTCTCTGTCCATATTTTTCCATTTCTTTCTTCCTTTTCTTTTTTTTTTCTTTGCACCAGGGTTATTGCTAGGGCTCAGTGCCAACACAACTCCATTGCTTGCAGCTGCCATAATTTAATGATAGATGCGAAAGGGAGAAAGAGACAGAGAGAAGGAGAGACACCTGCAGCACCATTCCACCACTCCCTGCACATGGGAACTGGGGACTTGAACCCGGGTCTTCAAGCAGAGTAATAGGTTCACTCTACTGGGTGCATCACCACCCAGCCTCCTTTTTTCTTTTTTCTTTTTATTTATAAAATGGAAATATTGACAAGACTGTAGGATAAGAGGGGCACATTTCCACACAATGCCCCCCCCCCCAGAGCTCCATATCCAATCTCCTCCCTTGATAGCTTCCCTATTCTTTATCCCTCTGGGAGCATGGACCCAGGGTCATTATGGGGGTGCAGAAGGTGGAAGGTCTGGCTTCTGTAATTGCTTCCCCGCTAAACATGGGCGTTGACAGGTTGATCCATACTCCCAGCCTGTCTCTCTTTCTCCCTAGTGGGGCAGGGCTCTGGGGAGGTGGGGCTCCAGGACACATGGTGGGGTCCTCTGCCCAAGGAAGTCAGGTTGGCATCATGGTAGCGTCTGAAACCTGGTGGCTGAGATTCCCAGGTTGAAAGCAGCTTCCTTGCAGAGCTCACACCAGGCATTGTCTCCAGACTGCCATCTTGGCTCCGCTCCCCTTCTTTTTTATTTCTAACCTTATTAGAGGACCATGAATTCCCACAAGTATCGTTGACCTTGGAACTGCAGTGCACAAGGGAAGAGGCATCAGCATGAACTGTCAAAAACCCATGTGTGATTTTGACTCCTCCAGAGCTTCACTACAGTCTCTCCCTTGGGATCCATGAGGAGGGAGGGAAACATTAGTTTCAAAGCACCTGCCACCCCACTCTTCCCCAAGAGATACTCATACCCACAGGTGTCCAAGAGCCTCTAGTTGGCCTTCTGGATCTGCTATTGGTAGAATCTGTGAATGCAAAACTATGGAGATAGAAACTATGCAGGGCTGGGTGGTGGCACATCTGATAGAGTGTGCATGTTACAATGCACAGGGATCTGGGTTCAAACCCTCAGTCCTCATCTGCGGGGGGAAGCTTCGGGAGTGGCGAAGCAGGGCTGTAGATGCCTCTTTCCCCTCCCTCTCTGTCTCCTCCTTCATTTCTCCCCTCTTGACTTCTCCCATCTCTATCAAATAAAGCTTGTTAAAAATTCACATTGGCTGAGGAAACAGCACAGTGGTTGTGCAAAAAACATTCATGCCTGAGGTTCTGTACTGAAACTCCTCCCAGTGCGGTGGGGACTGGGCCTGAACCAAGGTCGTGCACAAGAGTCAGTGTTTGTTAAAAAGTGAAATAAATTGACTCTCTATAAAAAAAATCATAGAAGAAAAATAGCAAAAGTATATCTCATCCAACAAGACTACCAGGCCGTTGTAGATGTCAGCTCCATTTGAACCCAGTCCACAAGGCACTAAGGGGAAAGCTTTGGTACTGTGGTCTCTCTCTCTCTCTCTCTCTCTCTCTCTCTCTCTCTCTGTGTGTGTGTGTGTATGTCTCTCTCTCTCTCTCTCTCTGTGTGTAGGTCTGTCTTTTCTCCCATATCTCTCTATCTCTGTGTCTCTTTCTACTTGAAAAAGTCAGCCTGATGCAGTGATATTCCAGTGGTAGCAAAAGCACTGCATTCTCATTCTGTGGAAGATGAATTTCACATTTTAAAGCCTTTTTAGGACTTCAGGATATAGTAGAGCCTACACATTAACTGCATTAAAGGTAGTAAATCCCCATTTGTAACTGTACTCATGTCCATCTGAAGCTTCAGTGTTCCCCTAATCAGAGTTATTTGTATGTCTCTTATTTCTTTAATGTACTTTTTAGGGGGGTTATTTACAATACAGTTGTTGATTTCATAAGCACAACCTCTCACATTTCCCATGACTAGTGTCTAGTTGTCTGCAAGATACTTGTTTCCCCAACATAGGTCCTATTCCTCTGGTATGTCTCTTTTAAGTGAATTGCCAGAATGTTCCACAGGCCTGTGTTGAGCAGCTGTGTGCAGGTACCGGCTGACCGCTAGGGGGCAGCAGTGCACAGACAGATGTGAATTCCTGCTGCGTCAGTTTTGTCAGGTAGCAGCCTGGCCTTCCTCATCAGGGAACAGGGCAGGGACTGGCTGGAATTTCTGTATACTAGCCTTCCTGAGCTGGCGCCGGCATATTATTTCAGTTAATTCAGATGCTGTTGACAGCGGCAGGCATGTCACTACCTCTTACACACAAAGAAACTACTCAATCACCAATGTAGATGTTAGTTGGACTCTGTAAACGACTCTGTAAAACCTTAGCTGTATTCTGCCATTCAGATAAAAAAATACTCAGATTGCGAGGTGATTAGCCATGGCATCCATGTTCCAGGCAGAGGTCCAGAGTCTCAGAGAAGAGAATTCAGAAAAGCCTGCCACCTCCATGCCTCCCTGGCCAGGCTTCCATTGTGGTTATGTAACAGTCTTAGTTTGGTGTGATTTGCCCTTGATGTGCCTGCACCCTCATCCATGTTCTCTTCCTTCAAAGGCACCTTATCAGCCTGCCAGGTGTTTTGGTGAGGAGACCAAGTACCTGCAGTTTGCTCATGTGGACTTGGGCTGGACAGTAAGCACTCAGCCTGCCACCTGAGCTCTGGCTGAGGGACTCTGCTCCCTGTAGCTCTCCCAGAACAGAGGTGCCAGGCTTCCTGCTGCTCATGGGGCCCTAGGCCTCAATGGCCTCTAACACTTACTGTAAACACAAGGATAATCTCGTCTGATGTGACTGTAAATTTGGGCAATAAATTACTTCTTTTAATCATTTTGTATTTTTTTTTCTTGCTACCAGGGTTATCACTGGATTCAGTGCCTGCATGACTTCACCACTCCTGGTCACCTTTTTTTTTCCTTACAGATTGAGGATGGGGGAGAGGCGCAGGGAGACAGCGACCCTGCAGCACCACTGCACTGCTCAGGAAGCTTCCCCTCTTCAGGCACTCTCACAGAGTGGTTCTGGGCTTCAGCCTGAGTCCTCTTGCCTGATAGTGTGTGTACTCTACCAGCTGAGCCACCTGCTGTCCCCCAAGACAGAGAGACAGAACATCAGAGCATCACTCTGGTACTTGTCGTGCTGGGCGTTGAACTCAGGACCTCATGCATGAAAGCCCTGCTCTGTCCCCATACCACTTCTGGGGCTACTAGAATCTTTCTTGCAGATCCTGTTGTTTGTTCTTCCTTATACTTGCAGGGCTTGAAATTGGCCCTCATTTGGCTTTACTGCTTTCTATAGGCGAATGCCTATCAATCCACACAGAGACTCCCTTCTTTAGCATATGGGGTAATAAAAAGTACAGTCCTGGTCCTTGGAAATCCATTTAAAAACTTGTAAGTTGTTTGTTTTTTGTTTGTCTTTGCCTCCGGGTTATCACTGAGGCTCTACAAATCCACTGTTCCTGGCAACCATTTTGTTGCATTTTGTTGTTATTAGATAGGACAGAGAGAAATTGAGAGAGGAGGGGAAGATAAGCGACAGACACCTGCACCACTTGTGAAGTGATTCCCCCCGCAGGTGGAGAGCCAGGATCCTTCTGTGGGTCCTTACACTTCACACCATGTGCATTTGACCCGCTGCGCCACTGCCCAGCCCCCAAAACATAGGAGCTTTACTTCCAATCATGGGAAGATAAATGATCTCCCAAATGTCCTAAAATCTTGTGCATGACACAGTCATAAAATATTTCAAAAACTCCAGCTCTTTTTAGAAAGCCTGTTGTCCAAGTTCTGACAGTGCTCGCAGTTTAAGAATAAACATTGTCTGAGATACACAGGGAATAGAATCCCAAAGCACCGGTTCCAGGCAGTGGGTTTTATTATGTGTTTTGACAGGTGCGGGAGTTGCCAGAATCTCTTGGTTTGTTTGACTTGGGGTATAAGTTAGGACAATTAGTCTTGCCTGTCCTCAGCTTGACACCCATTGTGTGTGCTGTCCACTGATTGTGTGTGTGTGTGTGTGTGTGTGTGTGTGTGTGTGTGTGTGTGTGTGTGTGTGTGTGAATGTTTTGCCATGTTTCCTTGTTGAATGGCAGTATCTGTAGTCGGCGTGTACAGAGATTCGGTGGTGTGACCATGATGTACCTACCTACCGGTGAAGCACACAGAAGAGACCACATGCTATGGGGATGGTGAAATGATGATCCAGGGTCGTGAGTAGTGAAAGAATGTGTGCTGGAAAATCAACCCTGCTGTTGTCTGTCTGCAGGAAGAAGACCAGGGCTCAGAAGATGACAGCAGCACAAAGCCAGACTTGACAGTCACCCTGAAAACTGATTTCACTGCACGCTGCTTTCTGGACCAATTCGAAGATGACACTGATGGCTTTATTTCCCCGATGGATGACAAAATGCCATCCAAAGGCAGCCAGGACACTGGGCTTTCAAATCTCCATGCAGCTTCCATGTGAGTCCTCTGAGTGGTATTGTTGAAATGTTTCCATTCCAGGGGCTGGGTTGATGGCACACCCAGTAGAGCACACATTTTACCATGCACAAGGACCTTAGTTCAATCCTCCAGTCCCCACCTGCAGAGTGGAAGTTTCATGAGCAATAGAGTAGTGCTACAGGTGACTTTTCTCTCTGTCTTTCTCCCTCTCTATTTCTCTCTGCTTTAACTGCTATCAAAAAGAAGTAAAAATTAAAAGGTTAGAAGTGGGAACAGTGCAGTTGTACAGGCACTGAGACCCAGGGATAACTGTGGAGGCAATAATTACAATAATAATAAATCACTTTTATCGGGGAGTTTAATGGTTACAGAAAATACAGGACATGTAAATTTTCTCAGTTTTCTGTAAAAAACTGAGAAACCCTAACCCTAACTGAGAAACCCTAACCCTAACCCTAACCCTAACCCTAACCCTAACCCTCCTCCACCCCATCATGCACCAGGACCTGAAAACCCCCCTCCAAACCACCCCCCACCCCGAGTCCTTTACTTTGGTGTAGTACACCAAACCCAGTCCAATTTCTGCTTTGTGTTTCCCCTTTCTGTTCTTATTTTCAACTTCTGTCTATGAGTGGGATCATCCCATATTCATCCTTCTCTTTTTGGCTTATCTCACTTAACATGATTCCTTCAAGCACCATCCAAGATGGGGTGAAGAAGGTGAATTTAGGGGAACTGAGTGGTGAGACACACAGGTAAAATGTAATATTACTATATTCAAGGACCCAGGTTCAAGCTCCAGTCCCCACCTGCAGGGGGAAAGCTTCACAAGTGGTGAAACAGTGTTGCAGGTCTCTTTCTCTCCCTATCCCCTTCCTTCTCAATTACTCTCTGTCCTATCAAATGAAATAAAGTAAACATCATCATCATCATCATCATTATCATAATAATAGCTGAGTAGTATTCCATGGTGTGTACACACACACACACACACACACACATATATATATACCACAACTTTCTCAGCCACTCATCTGTTGTTGGACACCTAGGTTGTATCAGGTTTTAGCTATTACAAATTCTGCTGCTATGAACATAGTTATACACAGATTGTTTTGGATGGAATAAATCATTTTTGTTTTGTTTTTTCTCTAACATAAGCCTCAGTTGATTTTTGTTCTGTTTCGTTTTTTTAATTGCTACCAGTGTTATTACTGGAGCTTGTTGTCTGCATGACAACTATACCATTCCTAGTGACCATTTTTTCCTTCCTTCCTTCCCTTTTTTTTTTTTTTTTGAGGGAGGTAGAGACAGAAGCAGCAGACCTGCTTCATCACTCATGAAGCTTCCTCCTTATGAGTGGGGACCAGGGGCTTGAACCCAGGTCCTGGTATATGGTAATGTATGTGCTCTAGCATTGTAGCACCATCAGGCCCCTGCCTCATCTTGCATATGGCTAGCCTACCTCTGAAATGATAAAAAAGAGGGTCTGTAAGTGGTACTGTGGGGGTCATCAGGTCACACACGCTTAAAACTGACGCCGTCTCTTCACTTCAAAGCAAAATACAGCAGAGCTCCACGGAATTCTAGGACCTCCTCAGAATCCACAGGTAGTGGCATCCCTGAGTGAGGAGTGTCCCCTGGACTGTGGGAACTTGCCTCAGGCTGGCAAGACCACTCACTTAGTGCCCTGTTTGTGTCATGTGCACGACACAGGGCACAGGTTTGAGCTTAGCCCCCACTGCTCCGCAGGTGGCTTCAGTGCTGTGGTGTCTTTCCTGCAGCTCTGTCTGAAAAAGTCGGGCTGGAGCAGTGAAATCCCAGTCATAACAACAAAAAAAAAGTAAAAAGAAAAATCAGTTGCCCCTCTCAGCTGACTCAGCCCCTTCTGGCGTCTTGCTGATCTGCTTCCCCCTTTTTCCGTAACCCACCTCAAGTTGCCCACTCGCCGTATCCACAGCACGGCACATCTAACTCCAACTTCTCAAACTCTCTCCACCTCTTAGCCCAGAACTCTTGGAGCACCTTCAGGAAATGAGAGAAGAGAAGAAAAGGATTCGCAAGAAGCTGCGTGACTTTGAAGACAGTTTCTTCCGACAGCATGGAAGGTAGTGCCCTCCTGCTCCTCCCTTTCCTGCCCTTCTCTGTGTGTGTGTGTGTGTGTGTGTGTGTGTTCGCCCCCATGCCACACACACACACACACACACACACACATGCCCCCCCCCCTTTTCAGTGGGTGGGTCCTATTTGGGCACCAGGATGCTTGACCTTTACTGTGAGGTGCTGAGACTTGTGCTTTTCAGAGGGTGCCAGAGGCAGTGCAGTTCCCATGCCTCGAGCTACCCCACAGTACCACATATTCTCCTTGGAGAGAAGCAGCTTGAAGCCAAGTCTCCAGCTGGCAGCACTGGTGTGTGTCTGTGTGTGTGTGTCTGTGTGTGTGTGTGTGTCTGTGTGTGTGTGTGTGTATGTGTGTGTGTAAAGGAGAAATGAACAACGGGCGGGGGGGGGCTCTTGAATCTTGCTGGGTTTCAGGCTTCTGTCTTTAGTGTGCTGAAGAGTGAACCTAGGGGGAGTCGGGCAGTAGAGCAGTGGGTTAAGTGCACGTGGCGCAAAGCGCAAGGACCCGTTTGAACCCCTGGCTCCCCACTTGCAAGGGTGTCACTTCTCTCCCCCTCTCTGTCTTCCCCTTCTCTCTCCATTTCTCTCTGTCCTATCCAACAACAATAATAATTAAAATAATAAAACAACAAGGGCAACAAAAGGGAATAAATAAATAAATATTTTAAAAAGAGTGAACCTAGGGCCTTGCACATGCAGCAGAGCACTGAACTGCTTCCCTGGCACCATTTTTTTTTAAATTGTTGTTGTTCAATTGTTGTTGTTTTTTTTAAATCATCATTGTTGGATAGGACAGAGAGAAATGGAGAGAGGAAGGGAAGACAGAAGGGGAAGAGAGAAAGCTAGACATCTGCAGACCTGCTTCACCGCTTATGAAGCGACTCCCCTGCAGGTGGGGAGCCAGGAACTCAAACCAGGATCCTTATGCCGGTCCTTGTGCTCTGCACCACCTGCTATGCTACTGCCCGACTCCCCCTGGCGCCATTTTTATTCTAGCCTGTTTGAGAGGCAGGACAGTGACACCAGAACACTGCTATGCCATGCCTGGAGCTCACTGGTACCATCCATGGTATTCCCAAGTGGTGGCCAGGAGGGAACATAAGGCCTAAGACACTGCAGGGTACATGGAGACATCTCTGGGTTCTCAAGCTTATTTGAAAAGCAAAGGTGAAAAAAGAAAAGCAAAGGTGTGCCAAGAGATAGCTTGGCTGGTAGGGTGTGCACCATGCCATGCGGAGGCCCAGGTTCTAGCTAGCTCCAGCACCAGAGAAGCTCTGATGCTATTGATGCTGTGGTGTCTGTCTGTCTGTCTGTCTGTCTCTCTCTCTCTCTATATATATATATATACATGCATCTATATACATATGTGTGAAATTAAAAGATGAAAGCATGGGATTAATGAAATCATGCATATTTGAGGCGCCAGAACTACCTAAACAAAACACACACACACACACGGGAAGTGGTGAGACATTGAGGATGTTTGCATATTTGAGGTGCCAGAACTGTCCAAACAAAACACAAACACACACACACACAAACACACACACAGGAGGTGGTGAGACATTGAAGGTGTTTGCATATTTGAGGCCCCAGAACTACCAAAACAAAACACACACACACACACACACACACACACACACACACACACACGGACGTGGTGAGACATTGAGGATGTTTGACCCATGAGGTCCCACTTTTGACCTCTGGCATTGTGTGTCAGAGTGATGCTGTGGCCTTCTCTATCCCCCCTTCTAATAAATAAGATTTTCAGAGTAGGTGGGGCCCATGGAGGCGGCTCAATGAGTAGAGCACACTGCGAGGTCCTGGCACCACATAGGAGTACCAGAGATAGGACTCCCTGGCCTGGGCAGTGGCACACCCAGTTAAGTGCACACGTTTCCATGAGCAAGAACCCTGGTTTGAGCCCCTACCTCTCCACCCCTGCTCCCTACCTGCAAGGGGTATACTTTAAGAATGGTTAAGCAAGTCTACAGATGTTTTTCTGTCTCTTATCTCTTCTTCCCCTCTCAATTTCTCTGTCCTAAGAAAGAAAAAGAAAGAAAGGAAAGGAAAGGAAAGGAAAAAAGGAAAAAGAAAAAATAGCCACTGGGACTGGTGGATTCATTGTGTGGGCACTGTGATATCTCTGGATGGTGGAACAGTGCTTTAATATCTTTCTCTCTCTCCCTCTCCCTCTCCCTCTCCCTCTCCCTCTCTCCTCCCTCTTCTGTTTCTGTCTATGGCTAAGGGAGTGACTCAGCAGTATCTCAAGAGGCCCTGGGTTCTTTCCCTGGCACCACAGCTTATTTGGATTGCTGCTTCTTTGCCCTGTGCATGACCCATGTTCAAGCTGGGTCCCTACCACATTGAAGGAAGCTTTGGTGCTATGGTTTCTTTCACTCTTTCCTCTGCGTTCTCTGTCTTTATATAAAATAAAATAAGAAAAAAGAAAATGAAAATGTAGAAAAGCAGATAAAGGGGCCGGGTGGTGGTGCACCTGGTTGAGTGCACATGTTACAATGCACAAGGACCCAGGTTCAAGGCCCAGGTCCCCACTTGTAAAGGAAAAGCTTCAGGAATGGTGAAGTAGGGCTGTAGATGTCTCTTTGTCCTCCTCCCTTTCTACCTTCCCTTCCTCTCAATTTCTGACTGTCTCCAATAAGTAAATAAAATTAAGAAAAGAAAAACAGATAAAGCAAATAATGCCCCAATTCATGGCTAATCCTGAAGTCTAGCCAGAATGCAACCTTTGGGCAGTTATTTTCCAGCCTCGCCTCCTTTCCGAGCATAGTTTTGGTCTATCCATTTTTTTCTCTCCTACACTCATCTTCTCGCTGTCCCCTGAGGGTGACAGACTGGCAGGGGCCCTCAGCATGCTCCTTCTGAGGGCCTCCTCCTTAGCCCCACTTCCTTCTGTCTCTGTTAGAAACGTCCAGAAGGAGGAGCGCACCCCCATGGCCGAGGAATACACCGAGTACAAGCACATCAAGGCGAAGTTGAGGCTCCTGGAGGTGCTTATCAGCAAGAGGGATGCTGATTCCAAGGCCATGTGAAGCCACCACTCCTGCTGGACCTCCAGGCCTTAGGGACTGACCTCAGTTTCCCTTCTGGCCTTTCTTGCACCCACATGGAAGAAGGCCGCATGGCCGATGCAGGGACCTCGACCCACCCAAGGTGCAGGCGTACACCTACGTTCACCATGAGGAGGCCCTGAGCACCTGCCGATACCGGTCCATCCCCGGGACTGGCTATCTGAGGCCTCGCTCCAGCCGGCCAACCTTGATAAAACCCAGCTCAGGACTCCGCTCTGCTTTGCACCCAGCCTGGCGGGACATGCATCAGGGCCCTCGTGGCTGCCTTGACCATTCATTCCCCTGACTGTCCCTCCACAGAGCTGTACCCTTCCTTCCCGACACATGTGAACCCCTTCCCCCATCTGCTCTCAGGTAGATGAATGCCACACTCCCCCCCTGAGTGGCGACACAGACATCTGATTATCAGAGTTTCTTGGGGACTTTTTTCTCTGACACTATAGGGCTGGGCCATCCACAGTGGACAGAGGGAATGTAGCAGGAACTCTTTGACTGTTGATTTATGATGTCTTAATCAGGTACCAGCCAGGTAAAGAGCCTGGAGAATTCTCTCCTGAATGTTGGCCTCAGAGCCTGCCTCAGACACTAAGCAAGGCCACCAGCCTGGGGGGAGATGTCTGGGACTGACTTTACAGGGTCTTCCTTCTTTCTTAAGTGCAGAGGATCATGGGAGAAACAGAGAGCCTGTGTTCCCAGCCTCCTCAGTGCTTCCCAGAGTTTAAGTTGTTAATTTTTTTTTAACTGAACCTGCACTAAAATCCTCTAATCAAAGGGTAAACAGAGCCCTTGGAGCTCAGCCCAGGACAGAATCTAAATCACACTATTTTCAAAATCATGCATAAGGATGGAACAAAAAGGCCCGGTGTGTGGGTAATCAAGGTCATGATTATTTCAGAGACTATCTCAAAGCTGTCTATATTAGACATTCGGGATGGACCAGGGAAGTGAGGACACTGATCAGCCATCTCTTCAGTGTGGTGACATTGCTTTGCAATCAGCTTTTACTTCTTATTTTTCTTCGACACTTCCACTGCTTCGGGCTGCCATTTTATTTTTTTCAGAGCAAGAGGGAGAGAGGAAAAGACACCACATCACCAAAGCTTCCTCCAGGGTGGTGGGGGGCTAGACTTGAGCCTGGCTCACAGGTGGCAAAGTAGGCACTCTCCCAGCTAAGCTGTCTTGTCCCTAATGGCTCTTCTGCATCTACACTCAGGGGCTGTTGAGCCTGTCCACCAGATGCCTTGGAAAGAGGGCAGGATGAGCAGAATCATGGGACACTGAGTAGAATGCCCGAGAGTTCCCTACCTATAGGCAGGTATCCATGTGTTGGGCTGCCTCCCAGGAGAACAGAGAGCCTAGGAAGCTTACGCCCTGATGACCAGCTGTCAGTTTCAGAAACAAGCCTTGAGGAACTAGTCGGCCTACACATACAGCCAGGTCACCCACCCATCACGGATAGGACACGACAGCTCTCTGTCAGTTGACATCACCCACGTGTGTTGGGGTAGGGGAGAAGAAATAATAACCTTTCAGTTTAATCATCCGGGTAATGGTACAGAAGTGTGAGCTGTTAGTGGGAGGTGCGCTGGTCTAATCCGCACACCTCAAGGCAGTACATAATCCTGCACACGTCAGTGTCTGTGAAAAACCTGGCTTGGTCTTCCTTGCTCACCTGTTTACATTGCATATCGTTCTAATCTCGAGGAGTAATATTATAAATAAAATGATGCACTTTAGGACCATTTTCTCTTTTTGAAATCTGAGCAGGAATCACCCACATGACCAAAAAAAATGTATTTTCTAAACAAAATACATGTGTCGTCTGTCCTTTTAAGTAATTCTCTTTAAATAAGCTAGAGCGTAAATCGGATCATTACTAGTGAACTTTAAAAGCAC
Source organism: Erinaceus europaeus (assembly GCF_950295315.1). NCBI lineage: Eukaryota > Metazoa > Chordata > Mammalia > Eulipotyphla > Erinaceidae > Erinaceus > Erinaceus europaeus. The sequence continues at coordinate 118,593,191 of NC_080164.1, read as the reverse complement.
ACCGGTCTAAGAGTATTGTTTTGAAAATGCTCATATGCTATGGAATTAAAGAACAAAAGAAAAAAGCTATACAAATGAGAAGCTACTAAATGTTGGAAATCTCTTGTGCTGCCAAAGGTAAATTAAAGCAAACAGACTTATTCAGGACCCCTCAGATTTTTATGATTAAATAAAACACGTTATGGTAAAAAAAATATATATATATATATATATGTATATAGTGTCGTGTTCTCTTTTGTAATATCTATCACTCTGCATTGCGCAGGATGGAGCCCAGATAGAGGGGGGAGGCTGGGGTGGGCTGTTTACTGGTGATCCGGTTTGAAGCGGTGGTAGTGACTCCTGGCTGTGTCACAAGACTGCGGCAAATGCGTTTCCACAGCAACCGTTTCCGCAGCCCGCCCCTGCTTCTGAGGCCCAAAAGGCTGTATCTTAATTGCCTTCCGCACAGAATATTCTGGATGGGTTTTTTTATCTTTATTTTTTTCCTCTGAGGAGGAGGAGGAGGAGGAGGAGGAGGAGGAGTGTGTGTGTGTGTGTGTGTGTGTGTGTGTGTGTGTGTGTGTGTGTGTGTGTGTGTGTGTGTGAAGCTTAAAGGTGCTCTGTGAGAAGCAGAGAGAGCAGAAACTTGCCATTTTCAGCAGCATGGGGTTTTCCTCGGGCCTGGAGCACAGATGGACTTAGGTATCTCTGTGAACTCTTGTATTAATTACAGCATTTCCTCTTTGCATTCTTGTCACTGGCATTTCACTGTGTGGACATAGAGTGTGTGAGGTTTCTGAGAAGGATCTGAAGCCCATCTTTTGCTAGTTGGAGTAGGCCCACTCAGATCATGTTAGGTGATCACTGACTGACTCAGGGAAAACTTTCAGGAAAGACCCAATCATACTTCGGCTGAGTACAAATCTCTTTGAGCTGCTCACTGCAGTGCAGTGGAAACTAATAATTCCATTTCTTTGGTGGTAGTGAAAGAGGCAGGACTGAACAGCATCTGACCCATACCAGAACACCAGGGCAGTCTATATTTTGTGTCAACCCTGTGCCATGCTTGTGGGGGTACAGAAGAGCCTCCCACCACCACAATGTCTGGGCTGTATTTGTCTCAAGAGCCACACCAAAATATCCTCAGGCAGCAGTCTGAAGGCTGAGCATTAGTTCAACAGGAGCTGAGCTCAGACTTCCTTACAAGGTCAATGTTTAGATTTGTTCTCAGAGTTTGGGGTCACCTCAGTGCCAGTGAAGGGCTTTCTCTTTGGGGCTGCCTCATTCTCAGATAGAATCTGTTGACAGATCCACAAATAACTGATTTTCAAACAGACGTGAAGCTTTAATCCTCTCTTATCAATTTGATAAAAATGGCTTTTTCTTTCAGCTGCCAGGGCCTGGACTGGGGGCTTGGTACCTGACTCATTAAACTTCTCTTAGCCAACTTTTTTTCCCCAGATAAAGGGTGAAAGATGAGAGAAGAGAGACCCCACCTCTCGTGAAGCTTACCCTTTGCACAGTGCTCCTGTGTGGCCCTGTACCCAGTACTGGATAAGCTGGCTCCTGAGCCGCAGAAAGAGAATTTTCAGCCTGATCTTGAAAGATAAATATTTTTTCCATTAAGAGCAGCAGCACATCACCAGGTGCCATTGTTGCCACTGTCCTCAACAGGGAAGCTGCTTGGGGCCTGAGGGGGGTGACTCTTTCATGCTTCTTCCTGGATGCCCCCCACCTCACCAAGGTGGAGAGAGCCCATTTCTGAACCAAAGTCTGTGAGGTAATCTTTTTATTGTTAATATGTTTTTTTTATTAGATAGGATAGAAAAAAAAAATTGAGAGCAAAGGGGGAGATAGAGAAAGAGACCTGTAGACCTGCCTCACCACTTGATGCTTCCCCCCTGCAGGTGGGGACTGGGGGGTTTGAGCATGGTAATGTGTGCACTCAACAAGGTATGCCACCACCCAGCCCCTTGAGGGTCTTTTCAGTCCTCACTCAGTTAAACCAACAGGGAGCACAAAACTGAGAATGTCTTCAGACCTTTCAGGCACAATCCAGAACACATGTGGAGGTTTTTTGCTTGTTTGTTTGTTTGTTTTTGTCTTTGTGTCTGTGTGTGACCCCCCCCCCCACTTTCCCCTGCCCCTCTTGACCATGACATTTCATCCAGAGACTAACCATCTCACCATGTCCCTACAGGCAGAGAGCACACCCAGGCCCCCTTCCTCAGCCCTAGTGAGCAAGCCTGTGTGCCCAGCCCTACAAGGCGCAGCAGCCAGCTCCTTCTCCACCAGCCATCCTGCAGGTGCAGGGCATGGGTATGTCCCCAAGGGTATCTGTCACTGGCACCTAATAAACCTGCTCCTCTCTAGCCTCCCCTTGCTCTGACGCTGCAAGACAGCACTAAGGAATCAAGTAATATAGCAACAGACTTTCATGCTTGAGGCTCCAAGGCCCCAGCTTCAATTCCTAGCACATTTCTGAACCAAAGTCGGTGAGGTTCTTTTTTTTTATTAGGGCAGAGAAAAAAATTTTTTTAAATTTTAAATCAGCTGAGCAGTGCTCTGGTGAAAGAGAGAAAGAAAAGAAAGAGGAGAATCGCATTTTGCCTGGAGCCCAGCCACTTGTGCTCAGGGGCATGGCTCCAGAATGGCCTTTAGCAGGTCCACTGCTCAACCTAGAGGCACCTGCACAGTCATGAAAGGTCTCTAACAGTAGAAGTCCTTTTAACCAACAAATAGGGGCCCACAGCAATGTTTACACAGCACGGAAGAGTTACGTTTTTGGAAGCACCACTGTCCTCTTTTTTTTTTAAGAAAATAATCTTATAAGACAAATGGAAGCTGTTACGGACATTTTTTTTTTTTTTTTTTTTTTTTTGGTACATGACTGAGTTTTTGTACATGACGGGTTTTTTTTTTGTATGAACTGAAAAAATATTTTCAACTATGTACAGCCCCGGAAGACAGAGCATGGGGGTAGAAGGGGTGCGGAGGGGGAGTCTCACCCTGGAGAGGGACCATTCTCTCCAGAGCTCTTTAAGAGGCTTCTCAGGTGTGAACCCTTTGTTCTGTCTTCCAGGAAGGCACTGGCAGGTGAAGCAAACTGGGTTCGAGTTAGACATACTATTGGCTGTAGGTAGAACATTGCACTGGAGGGGCCAGGCAGTGGCACACCTGGTTGAGTGGATACATCATAATGTGCAAGGACCTTGGCTCGAATCCCTGGTCCCCACCTGCAGGGAGAAGCTCACAAATGGCGGAGCAGTGCTGCAGGTGTGTTTCTCTTGTGCTCTCTCGCTCTCTTTCTCTCTCTCTCTTCCCCGTCTGTCTTTCACCCTCTATCAAAAAGAAAGAAAAAGAAAAACCACTGTTCAGTGAAGTCGTGTAGGCACCAAACCCCAGTGATAACCATAATAATAATAATGATAATCAAAAATAATAATGCGCACGTGGCGCAAAGCACAAGGACTGGCATAAGGATCTCGGTTCAAGCCCCCGGCTCCCCACTTGCAGGGGAGTTGCTTCACAGGCGGTGAAGCAGGTCTGCGAGTGTCTATCTTTCTCTCCCCTCTGTGTCTTCTCTTCCTCTCTCCATTTCTCTCTGTCCTGTCCAACAACAATGACATCAATAACAACAATGGTAAAACAACCAGGGTAACAAAAGGGAAAAAAATAGCCTCCAGGAGCAGTGGATTCGTGGCACCGAGCCCCGACAATAACCCTGGAGGCAAAAAAAATAATAATAATGATAACAATATTATAGTCATAATAATAAAGTGGACTGAGGCTCCATGCTCAGCTTCCTTCCATTAAGACTGTTGATGGCCTGGCCAGCAAGATAGCTCACCTAGGAAGGTGACGGGTCTGTTGTGGACACCGTCCAGGTTTGAATCTGGCCAACACTACATGAGGAGAATTTTCAGTGCTGGGATGTTTTTCTCTCTTTCTGAAAAAAAAAAAATCAGCCCATAGTAGTGAAGCCCTGGCAACAGCAAAGAAAATAACTAAAAATCACACAAAAGCGATTCCTGGTGCTGCCCAGGATTGCTTAGTATTACGAGTGTGATGCCCTGAGTCAGAGTTAGACTTTCTCTCCTCCTCTCTGTCTTCCCCTCTCTCTCCATTTCTGTCTGTCTTACCTAACAACAACAACATCAGTAACAACAACAATGATAACTACAACAACAATAAAAAACAAGGGCAACAAAAGGGAAAATAAATAAATTTTAAAATAAATAAATAAACATCTACTCAATGAAAATAAAATAGGGGGCCGGGAGGAAGCACAATGGGTTAAGTGCTTGTGGCACAAAGCACAAGGCCAGCGTAAGGATCTGGGTTCGAGTCCCCAGCTCCCCACCTTCAGGGGGTCGCTTCACAAGCGGTGAAGCAGGTCTACAGCTGTCTATCTTTCTCTCCCACTCTGTTTTCCCCTCTTCTCTGCATTTCTCTCTGTCCTATCCAACAACGATGGCATCAATAACAACAACAACAATAATAATAACCACAACAAGGATAAAACAAGCGCAACAAAAGGGGAAAAAAATGGCTTCCAGGAACAGTGGATTCATGGTGCAGGCACAGAGCCCAGGAATAACCCTGGAGGAAAAAGAAAAAGAAAAAAAAAAGGAAAGAAAATAATACAAAGTCTCTGAGGCTAGAATAGCTAAATGCAGTAGCCATTTGCAATTCTGAAACTGAAAACAGCCCCCAAAACACCAACTCAGGATAAAGGGCAAATTTCAGCCATATGACATCCCTCCAGCCTCCTACCTTAGGCCTTGCCAGGACTCCAGTGGTAGGTTTGGGGGAGCTGCCACTCACCCCTCACAGTTGAGAGCACTCCATCTTCCCCTCCCATAATGGGTGTGAATGCAGGTGCTCTATGGCAAAACAGCATTGAAAATACACAAAACAGCATATGGCTTTCTTCTTCTTTTTTTTTTTTCCTCCTCCAGGGTTATTGCTGGGCTCGGTGCCTGCACCATGAATCCACCGCTCCTGGAGGCCATTTTCCCCCCTTTTGTTGCCCTTGTTGTAGCTTCGTTGTGGTTATTATTATTGCCCTTGTTGACGCAATTCGTTGTTGGATAGGACAGAGAGAAATGGAGAGAGGAGGGGAAGACAGAGAAGGGGAGAGAAAGATAGACACCTGCAGACCTGCTTCACCGCCTGTGAAGCGACTCCCCTGCAGGTGGGGAGCCGGGGGCTCGAACCGGGATCCTTACACCGGTCCCTGCGATGCGCTTAACCCACTGCGCCACCGCCCGACCCCCTCTTCTTCTTTTTTTTTAACGTGCTGAAGTATGTTCCAGGAAGTAGTGCAGTGGATAAAGAATCAGACTCGGACATGTTGGCCCCAACTTCTATCCTCAGCATTGCATGTGCTGGAGTAATGCTCTGGTTTTCTCTCTCCTAAAATTAACATTTTTAAATGACAGGATAAAGGGCGCCAGGAGGTGGTGAACTAGGTTGAGTTCACATGTTACCATGCAAAAGGACCCGGATTAGAGTCCCCGGTCCTGCTTCATAAGCAGTGAAGTAGTACTGCAGGTCTCTCTCTCTCTCCCCCACCCCCACCTCTTCTCCTCTTTATCTCCTCTTCCTCACTCAATTTCTCTCTGTCCTATCAAAAAAAAAAGAGGAAAAAATGGCTTCCAGGAGCAGTGGACTCAAACTGCTGGCACCAAGCCCCAGCAGTAACCCTGTTAGGAAGGAGGAAGGGAGGGAGGAAATGGAACCTGGTAGGGGGCCAGGCATGGCACACCTAGTTAAGTCCTGGATCCCCACCTGCAGGGGTGTTGGTATCTTCTAATTCTGCTTTTAAAAACCCCTTCTGTTTCATTTGGTTTAAATCCCCCCTGCTTAACACTGCATTCTATTTACATAACCACTGTATTCTATTTACATAACCACTGCCATCTATTTACATAAATCACTTTTACATTTACATAAAGCACCACCTTCCCTCCAGGGCATTGGTGGTTTAGTGGTAGAATTCTCAACTGCTCCATCCCCTCTCCTTGTCACACCCTGATCCTCTCCTTGTCACACCCTGATTTTCACCAGTCACTTTTCTCTCCACCCTCTCTGCATCACATCCTGTTCACACCCTACTTGGGAAGTATATATAAAGACAACATTCGTTTTAGTGAGTTGTTAGTTTTAGCTTAGCTTGGTATAGATTGCACTGCGTCCTGCATGAATAAAGAGATACTGCGTACAACCCAGCCATGAGTCCCTGGTCGTCTGTCTCCCGTCAGTGAAGCTCAGCCCGACACAGGGGGAGGCTTCACAAGCACCAGGGTAGGTCCGTAGGTGTCTATCTTTTTATCTCCCACTCCCCTCTCAATTTCTCTCTGTCCTGTCCAATAAAAACAGAAAAAAATGGCTGCTGGGAGCCCTCGATTTGTAGTACAGCCACCAAGCCCCAGTAATAATCCTGGAGTTAAGGGGGGTGGGGGATGGAGAAAGAGAGATGGAGAGAGAGAGAGAGATGAAGACACAGAGAGAGAGACAGAGAGAGAGAACCCAGTTAAGCACATACATTACAGTGCACAAGAACCCAGTTCAGGCCTCTGATCCCCTCCTGCAGGAGGAAGTTCCACAAGCAGTAAAGTAGTACTCAAGTATCTCTGTGTCTCTCTTTCTCTCTATAGCTTCCTTCCCTCTCAATTTCTTTCTGTCTCTATCAAAAATAAATAAATAAAAATAATTAGAGAAGGAGAGAGAAAGAGAAGGAATGAAGATGGGCTGGAAAAAATAGCTTAGATGTAGAGCACAGAACTTTCAGGCATGAGGTCCCAGGTTCAATTCCCAGCATCACACATGTCACAGCTGAGCAGGGCTCTGGTCTGTCCATCATAAAAACAATTTCACAAACCTTTAAAAAATAATAGTAAGATAAGGGATCCGGGAAGTATCTGAGCCTGATAGAGTATCAAACTTGCAGCCCAGGAGGTGGCACAGTGAGTAGAGAAACTGACTTACAAGTACTAAGTCCTGGGTTTGATTCCCAGCGGTTCACATGCCAGAGTAATGATCTGATTTGCTTTCTCTGTTCCTCTCTTTCTCTTGCCAGTCAATGAGTCACATGCACATGGCTTGTACTGCTGTGCCTGTATACTACCTGTCTGTCTATCATCCATCCATTATCCACCCATCATTTGTCTGTCTGTCTGTCTGTCTATCTATCTATCTAAATATCTTTTTTTCCCTTTTGCCTCCAGGGTTATCACTGGGGCTTGGTGCCAACACTATGAATCCACTACTCCTGGTAGCTATTTTTTTTCCACTTTCTTGGCTAGGACAGAGAGAAATTGAGAGAGGATGGGGAGATAGAGAGAGAGAGATGTTGAGTTCCTCGTGGGAACGAGCCAGCCCAGCTCAGACATCACTGCCTGGTCTGTTGGCCACCAGAGCTTAGATGGAGAGCGAGGTACCTCCGGCCAGTAGCGGCAGAGGTGAGCTCACTGAGGGGTCTTCCCAGCTCACTGTGGCTGCGGACGATACAACAAACTTCAGGGCACCGTGGTGGAGGATGGAACACTTTATTGTCTGAGTTACAAGTTTATAAAGGGGTAGCTGTGCAGGGGAAGTAGGCAAGCTGTCCAATGAGACCAATATTTCCTTATAAGGGAAAAAAGAGCAAGGCAATGGGAAGGTGTGGATGGTGATGCAGGAATGGAGAAATAGAAATTTAAAGAAGGCGAAGCCCATGAGATGGGGAGTGAGGTGATGCGGCAAGACTGACAGGAAGGTTGGAATTCCCCCGCCTACTCTGGCCACATCTCACTCGAGCATAAGGCTGGCATGCCAAGGGTAGTCTGATAGACAAGTTTCTGGGGGGTCAACCATCCATGCTCAAACACACATTAGACCCACAGACAGACACCTGGAGGCCTGTTTTACCGCTTGTGGAGCAGACTCCCTACTGGTGGGGAGCAGGAGTTTGAACCCAGACGCTTGCTCTTAGTGCTATGTGCACCACCACCTGGTCCTCTGTCTATCTGTCTGTCTGTCTATCATCTACCCAAATGAAAAGGCAGCCCAAGGGCTGGCAAAATAGCTGACTTGGATAGTGTGCTGGTTTACCATATGCCATGACCCAGGTTCAAACTCGGCCCCCACTACATTGAATGGAGCTTTGGTGCAGAAAATAGATAGATAGATAGATAGATAGATAGATAGATAGATGGATAGATAGATAGATAGATAGATGACACTGTTAAGACAGAAATAGCAGACTGCATTACATCTCCTGAAATCCTGTTGTGAGGTTGCCCAGAAGTTATGCTACTCCGATACTTTAAGTAGGCTTTCACGAAGTCTGCTGGACTGCTGAAGCCCTCCCCAACCCTAAAATGTCTCCACATGTCAGTCACAGAGGGTAGAACTATGAGCCAGTTTGGTGGTGGGCAGTGGGTTCAGAATGAGAACCTGCACACAGTTGGGGGGTGTATTGAAGGGCAGAGGTGTCCCTTTCAACATCACTGTTATAGCATCTCCCCAGAAGGGATCCTGAGGGGCCCAGTGATAAAGAGCATATGTTACAATGCACGAGGACCCGGGTTCAAGTCCCTAGTCTTCCCCTGCAGGGGGGAAGCTTCACAAATGGTGAAGCAGTGCTACAGGTGTCTCTCTTTCTTCCTCTCTAGTTCCCTCTTCCATTTCAATTTCTCTCTGTCTTCATCCAATAAATAAACAAGATAAAATATAAAGAATCTGAACCTAAAAAGACGCAAGCTACCAGTCCTCTCTCAGCTGGGGTTGCTGGCTGAGGTGGCACAGCTTCAGAAGAAGCAGTACTGTGCAGGAACTAGAAAGCGAATTTCCAAATGCGTTCTCAGAATTCCTTTTGGCCGGTGGACAGACGGGAATTGGCAGGAGCTGGGCAGCTTGCTTCTCATTTTTCCTGGCTAGCAATGGGCCTCCTGCCACAGAGGTTCTGTGGCTCTTGAAGCTTGTGCGGGGGGACGGAGGCCTAGGGGAGCCACTGGCCCGTGGGTCTGTTGCCAGCATGTGGCCGAGGACTCAGCCACTCATTCTTGTCTCACATTGCTCCAAGGCTATTCAGCACAACTCAGAAATAAACCTTTGTCATGCTTCTGTTCCAGGGGTGTGAGTCCTCCTTGAGAAGATGCTTTGAGATGCTGGGATTTGGGGGGAGATGTTATATTTATAGGAGCGAAAATGAATGGGCCTGTACTGGTGCACTGGGTAGAGTACACGTTACCATGTGCTAAGACCAGGGTTCAAACCCACCTTTTGGGAGAAAGGGAGGAAGCTTCACAAGTGCTAAAGCAGTGCTGCAGATTGGTTTATCTATCAGTTTGTCTATCATCTATCTCCCTTCTCAATTTCTCTACATCTCTCTTTAAAAAAAGAAAAAAAAGGTTGTTAAGAGTGGTATATTTGTTGTCCAGGCACTTCTTCTTCTAGCGTTTGCCCTTCTTCCGTAGCCAGTCAACAGTGTCAGGTTGAGCCTGATGTAAAGTTTCGAGACCTCCTTTGAATCTGGAGAGGTGGCAGTCGTTGACTATGTGGGTCATAGTCTGTCTGGAGCCGCAGGGGCAGTTCGGGTCGTCTCTGGCTCCCCAGCGATGGAACATAGCGGCGCACGGGCCATGGCCTGTTCGATAGCGATTGAGGAAGGCTCAGTCATAACGTGCTAGGTCAAAGCCGGGTTTACGCTTGCAGGGGTCTGTGATGAGGTGTTTGTTCTTTACCTCAGCTGACTGCCAACTCTGTTTCCAAGAGTCTGGAACAGAGAAGTTCAGTGTAGGCGTAGGGGACCAGATTGGGTGACAAGACGTCAAGCGTTGGACAGGGTGGGCGAAGATATCCGCGTATATTGGCAGGTCCGGTCGAGCGTAGACGTGGGAAATGAGCTTAGATGATGCCGCATCCCGACGAATATCTGGCGGGGCGATGTTGCTAAGAACTGGCAGCCATGGAACCGGGGTGGAACGGATGGTTCCAGAAATTATCCTCATGGAGGAATATAATTTGGAATCGACCAAGTGGACATGGGGGCTATGGAACCATACTGGGGCACAGTATTCTGCAGTGGAATAGCATAATGCCAGAGATGATGATCGTAGTGTGGAAGCGCTCGCGCCCCATGAGGAGCTGGCCAGTCTTGCAATGATGTTATTCCTTGCGCCCACCTTTGCTGCAGTTTTTATGAGATGTTTGTGAAATGACAGAGTGCGATCGAGAGTAACGCCAAGATAGACTGGCTGGGCTTCATGCCAGATTCTCGTACCGTCAAGCTGCACATTAAGCTCATTCGAGGCCGAGGCATGGTGTAGATGGAAAACAGATGATACCGTTTTTGCAGTGCTAGGGATTAGTCGCCATTTTTTACAGTAATCAGATATCAGAGACATGTCTTTCGTGAGTGTTTCCTCGAGGATGTCAAACTTGGATGCCTGAGTTGCACAGCAGATGTCATCGGCGTAGATGAACTTCCTTGAAGAAGTTTCTGGAAGGTCATTGATGTAAATATTAAATAGCGTAGGAGCCAGAACAGAGCCCTGGGGGAGGCCACTTGAGACAAGTCTCCATCTGCTAGACTTGTCACCCAGATGTACCCGGAATCTTCTGTTTTGGAGAAGAAACGATATAGTGTTGGCCACCCATGGAGGCAGGCATCTTGAGATCTTGACTAGGAGACCACGGTGCCAGACTGTGTCATAGGCTGCTGTGAGATCAACAAAGACAGCACCCGTCTTTAAATTCTTCTGGAATCCAGGCACTGAGCCCCAGTAATAGCCCTAGTGACAAAAGGAAAGAAAAAAAAAAAAGAACAGAAAATTGAGGGGTCCGACGGTGGCACACTGGGTTAAGCGCACATACTAAGAAGTGTAGGGACATATGTTCAAGTCCCTGCTCCCCACCTGCAGGGGTGGACACTTCACAAACAGTGAAGCAGGTCTGCAGGTGTCTGTCTTTCTCTACCCTTCTCTATCTTCCCCTCCCCTCTCAAATGAAAATGTGTGCTGCAGAGAGGAAGCTTGAAGGAAGCTTGTGAGGAAGCTTCACAAGTGGTGAAAACAGTGCTGCAGGTGTCTCTAAAAAAAAAAAAAGGAAAGAAAAGAAAAGCAGAGGAAGGAGGAGCAGGAGGAAGAGGAGAAGTGAACTAACTGGACATGATTGGATGGAGGGCAGGAAGGAGGGAAAGAAGGAAGGTACGTCCCCCTCTGGTGGCAGAGACAGTGCTCCTCACTTACAAGCACAGGAGTTGTTGTTTCATTGTTGTAGTTATTCTTGTTGTCGTCGTTGTTAGATAGGACAGAGAGAAATGGAGAGAGGAGGGGAAGCCAGAGAGGAGGAGAGAAAGATAGACACCTGCAGACCTGCTTCACCGCCTGTGTAGCGACTCCCTTGCAGGTGGGGGGCTGGGGGCTCCTTATGCCGGCCCTTGCGCTCTGCATCACGTGCCTTTAACCCGTTGTGCTACCACCCAACTCCCGTCAGTTTTTCTTTTTTTAAATTATCTTTATGTATTTATTGGGTAGAGACTGTCAGAAATTAAGAGGCGGAGGGGAGATAGGGAGGGAGGGAGGGAGGGAGATAGAGGGAAAGAGAGAGAGAGAAAAAAACACCTACAGCCCTGCTTCACTACTAGCAATACTTCACTACTAGCAATACTTTCCCTCTGCAGGTGGGGGTTGGGGGCTCGAACCTGGGTGCTTGTGTATTATAACGTGTGCTCAACCAGGCGTGTCACCACCTGGCCCTGGGGTGTCACTTTCTCAGCTTTGCTCTTAATGCCCTCTTTCCCCTCCTGGGTCTTCTCAATGAACTGCTTTTAAACTGGTAGAGTTTGCGTCTTATAATTCTTTTTTCAATTTATAATTAATTATTTACTCATATATTTTTTTTTAGAAACAGAGAAGCAGCTATATAAAGAGAGAGTGAAACAGACCACAGCACCAAAGTTTCCTTCAATGCAGTGGGGGCTGGGCTTGAATCTGGGCTCCTATGTGTATGTGTGTATATATGTATGGATGTATACATACGATTTTAAAAATATTTTATTTATTTTAGTGAGAGATACAGAAAGAGAGAGACCAGAGCACTGTTCAGCTTTAGCTTATGGTGGTATTGAGGATTAAACCTGGGACCTTGGAACCTCAGGCAATAAAGTCTCTGCATAACCTTTATGCTGTCTCCCCAGCTCATAATTTTATTTAAGCGTGTGTGTGTGTGTGTTTACCAGAACATAGCTCAGTGCTGGCTTAAAGTGGGGCTGAGGATTGAAACTGGAACTTTAGAGCCTCAGGCATAAAAGTTCCCTTCTTCTCCTTTTTTTTGGGGGGGGGCTCCAGGATTATTACTGGGGCTCAGTGCGTGCACCACGAATCCACTACTCCTGGAAGCATTTTTTTCCCTTTTGTTGCCCTTGTTTTATTGTTGTTGTGCTTATTATTATTGTTATTGATGTTGTTGTTGGATAGGACAGAGAGAAATGGAGAGAGGAGGGGAAGACAGAGAGGGGGAGAGAAAGATAGACACCTGCAGACCTGCTTCACCGCCTGTGAAGTGACACCCCTGTAGGTGGGGAGTGGGGGGTTCGAACCAGGATCCTTATGCCAGTCCTTGCACTTTGTGCCATGTGCGCTTAACCTGCTGCACCACCACTAAACGTCTTGTTGTATAACCATATGCTTTCTCCCCAGCCAAAATATATATACATATATTTTTTTCCCAAGAATTAAACCAGCCTTTTGGGGTCTGAGTCTTGGGCTATATATAACCATATGGGGGTCCCTCAGAGGCAGTCCTGGGGGCCAGGGGGCTGACTGAGGGCCCTCAGGCAGAGTGTGGCACCCAGCTAGCTGTGATGATGCAGCCCTCAGCCACCTGAGCCCACAGAGACCTGGCAACTCGGGCGCAGGTCCAGAGCTGCTGGGTGCTGAAGGCCCAGAGAGTGATGGCTAATAGCTGCCACCGGTGTCACTCTCCCTCCCCAAATCTCATTTCTTGAGCTGAACAATGGGGCTAAATCACACTACCTGTTCTCTGGGTTACAATGACAACTTATGGGCCCCATAAGGAAACGGTGGTGTGGCACACTGCCATCAGCAAGGAGGCAAAGATTCTTTCTGTGCCAACAGCCAAGGAGACATTGGGAATGACTACAAAAAAAGGGTCTTGCATCTCCTCTCCAGCCTCCTCCTCACCATGATTCGTTTGTGTAAGTCAGAGTCAGGAAGCATCCCCAGCTCTCACAGCACAAACTTGTGCTGAAAGGGTAAACCAGACTTCAGGGGGACGCTGGCCCATTCTCTCTCTCAGGGAAGAGAAGATGGTGACTTTCTCCAGCAGACTGCATCCAGATATGTGCAGTGCTCTCAAAGCTCTCTGTTTACTGCGGTTGTTTCCTCCCAGAGTTCTGCTAAATTTGCTTCTCCCTGAACATTCCACATGTGCTCAACACATCGAAAAGAATTAACTGTCCTCCAAGGAGATGGTACAGTGGTTATATACAGGGTACTTATGCCTGAGGTTTTGAGGTCTCAGGTTCAGTCCCCAACCAGAACTGAGCTGTGCTCTGGAAGAGAGGGGTAGTAGGGGGAGGGAGGGAGAGAGAGAGAGAGAGAGAGAGAGGAAGAAGAGAAGGGAAAATAAAAAATAAAAGAAGAAAAAGATGGACCTGGTGGTGGCGCACCTGGTTGAATGCACATGTTACAGGGCTCAAGGATCTGGGTTCGAGCCCCTAGTCCCCACCTGCAGAGGGAAAGCTTTGCAAGTGGTGAAGCAGGGCTGTAGGTGTCTCTCTTTCTCTCCCCCTCTCAGTCTTCCCTACCCTCTTGATTTCTGGCTATCTCTATCCAATAAATAAAGACAATAATAAAAAATTTTAAAAGAGAGAAAAAGCAAGCATTAGTTATCTGAGAATGCACTTGCCACCCACAAGGGCAGCCTGCGTCCTGTGCACTGAATGCTCTCCATCTGGTTAGATTCCCCTAAGTGCAAATTGGCCCTTTACTCTGTTTAGGCTTCACCCTATGGTTCAAGCCAACTGAAACTAATTACATTATTTTCTTGGGGAAAGTCCACTTCATAACACATAAGCAGACAACTCAGCCATCAAGGGTGGAAGGAGGAGAATAACCACTTAGATGGAGGTCTGGGAGACAGCTTTGCTGATAAATGGACCTGGAGACTGGGATACTGCTTCCCAGCTGCCCCTATGCAGGGAGCAAGGGCAGGCAGGACCCCTGGTCCTGAGTGAGGACTCTCAGCCCCCAGGGCTCCTCAGTGGAGGTGGCTTCTGGCCATGGGTGTCAAGTCCAGAAGACACCTCAAATCTCATCCAACGTGATCTCCAAATGTAATCCCACCCCCGGACCTGTTATCAGGACCATCCACTAGTTATTGGGGAGTGGGACAGGGACTGCTCTTACCTTGCCCGTGTCTCTTCAAATTGTTAACACAACTCACAAGTGTCTCTTCTTGGCAGCAAAGAAGTGCTGCTACATCTCAGTGGGCCCTGTATTTTCTTCTGGCCCCCAGGACTTGACTGCATGATTCCACAGCTCCCAGTGGACTGTTGTTTTGTTTTTTCATGAAAGGCAAATGAGGAGACACCACAGCACTGCTTCACTGTTCATGAACCTTCCCTTTTGTGTTGTGCCTCTATGCGGTGGCCAGAGGCTTGAACCCAGGTCCCCGTGCATGGTAAAACGTGCCTTCTACTGGGTGAGTCATCTGGCGACCCCGGTCCCCACCTTTTCCTCAGCTGGCGTCACTACAATGCCAACAGTTCATAGTTCTGATCTACCAAGACCACCACAACCTCAGTGGCCAGGACGGTGACCACTGCAATAACCTCTGAACTGATTCCAGGCCACTGGGTATTCTGAAATCTCTGGCTTGGAGTGTTATTTTTCAAGACTCAAACTAGACATACTCTAGGGAGGAGAGCTGCTCCAGCCTTGGCAAGCTCCTAGTTAGCAGGGTACACCAGGCCAGGACTGGAGAAGGGCCTGGGGTCTTCCTCCACCCTCCCTGACACAGGGTGTGAATCCAAGGTGCTGCCCAAGCCAGCTAGAGAGCAAAGTGCAGCCCTTTCTCGTTACGGTTACGTTTAGGGCTAGAGTTCTGGTTAGTTATGTTTTTTTTTTTTTTTTTTTTTGCCTCCAGGGTTATTACTGGGGCTCGGTGCCTGCATTACGAATCCATTGCTCCTGGAGGCCATTTTTTTCTTTTTGTTGCCCTTGTTGTCTATCGTTCTTGTTAGTATTATTGTTGTCATTGTTGTTGGATAGGACAGAGAGAAATGGAGAGAGGAGGGGAGACAGACAGGGGGAAGAGAAAGATAGACACCTGCAGACCTGCTTCACCGCCTGTGAAGCGACTCCCTTGCAGGTGGGAAGCCGGGGGCTCGAACCGGGGTCCTTACGCTGGTCCTTGAGCTTTGCACTACGTGCGCTTAACCCGCTGTGCCCCCTAACCCCTGGCCCCCTAGTTATGGTTTTTTTAGGATGAGGGCTGGGGCTGGGCTGGGGCTAGAGCTAAGGGTAGATTGCTTTGTCTCATTGAATAAGCTCCTCTGGTCCCCATCTCATCTCAGTGAAGAGCTCTAGGTCTCCTTTCCAAACAGTCCACCCTCCCACTTGAACTTGAGAGTTCTTCAACCCAGCTCACAAATGTCTGAGCTCCTGAGATTGCCAGGCACAAGAAAGGTCAGTGGATTCTCTTAAAATACAACAACAACAACAACATTGCCTTTGCATTGGCAGGACCATGAGCCTGAGTCTAGTTGGCTTTTGCTGGTGACCTTCCCCCTCAAGAACTGCAGCCTCTTTAGACAGTGAAGGGTTGGAGAGGGGGGTGATTTCCAAACGTGCCTTTTGACTTTTTCTTTTTTTTTTTCTTAGCCCTAAAGGTAAGTGGACCATGGACACTCTGCTTTAGAGCTTGCCTTCATTAGAGTCTCTGTATGTATCTTGTGTACTTTCCTTCTTATTTCAGTTTCTCAGGAAGTTCAACAGCAGTGAGAGCCAAATAATTAATTGCCAAGATTCTATTCCACGCCCCTGGGATCAGACCCAGGGGAAATCAATTTTTAAGAGATCCACAGGCTGTGTGATTTTGTACCTTGCCAAGTGTCCAGCTGTGCTTGGAAGAAAAGAAGAAAGTTGACATTTGGACTAGATTTCTCTGTGCTGCACATAACTCTGAGCATACTGCCCATAACTTTGGGAAAGATGCCATATGTCCAGGCTGAGTGAGCTAGTCCGTGGGAAAGGCTACTCACTCTTAGCACAGTGGCGCCCAGAATGGCTTAGGTTACCTCGTCTAGCACCAATTCAGCTCCTTGTCCTGCTTTCTCAACGTACAAGAGAAAGAACTTTCCAAATGGAAACTCATGTTGTGTTCTCACCAGGTTTATCAATGAGGTTCAGTGTCTGCATGACTCTACCTCTCCCTATGGCCATTTTTCTTTTTTACTTCTAGGCAGAGGGTGAAAGAGACTGATAGATAGAAAGGGAGAGAGAGTGTAGAAGAGACCTCAAAGAGCCACTTCACAATTTCTGTTCTGTTTTGGTTATCTCTGGGGCTTCACTGCTCTGGACTGACTTTTTCAGACAGAGAGGGGTACGGAGTGGACAAGAGAGTGAGATGGAAAGAAACTATGCACTGATGCTTCTTTCAACGTGAGGGAGGCCAGATTTGAACCTGGATCACACACATGGCAAAGGTACACACTACTCAAGTGAGCTATTCTGCGGATCCAACACAAAATACATATTTTACTCATTGTGTTTTACCTTCAATCTATTTTAGTAGTTTATTATGTGACCTCCTTCACTCAAACTTTGTCTCTACTGTCTCATCAATCAGGATTTGACTCTTTTTTTTTTTTTTTTCCAATTTCATTGAGCACTCCTCTCTCAGCAACTGGTGCCCAATGCATGTGGTTGCTGAGACAGCTCTCCAGTCACCTTCCTCTTCTTTCTCAGGATTGCTCTGGAGGTTCTGTGCTACCACACCATCAGTAGGACTGTCTATTCTATTTCTGTGAAAAGCATCATGGGCGTTTCCACAGGAGTTGCACCGAATCTAGAGAAGACCTTGGGTCTAACATGAACATCTTAATATCAACTTTCCTGAGCCATTGGCTCTGTGTTAAACGAATGTTATCCATATGTATTGTTCCGTTCAGCAGGATTTAAGATGATAGTGTCTGTTGTGCAGAAGCTTTTGATCTTGATGTCCTCTTGTTTAATTTTTCCTCTTTGAAAAATTCCATTATTGTGGAATCTCTGAAATATCCCTGAAGTCAGTATGAGGAAGTGTTCTGGTTCTGTTTTCTTGGAAGCATTTGATGGTGTGTAGTCTCATCTCCAAGTCTTTATCAGTCTGTTCTGAATGAGATTTTGTGCTTGGTGACACCTAGAGATCCAAGTTCAGTCTTTCACACGTGGCCTCCAGCTTTCCCAGACTGTTCATTGGAGACCCTCCTTTCTCCATGTGTTCTTGGATCCTCTAAGCCCAAATTCAACTGTCCACATGTAGAAGGATTTAGACAAAATTTTTATTATCTTTATTTATTGGATAGAGACAGCCAGAAATTGAGAGGAAGGGGGAGATAAGGAGAGAGAGACAAAGACACCTGCAGCACTGCTTCACCACTTGTGAAGCTTTCCCCCTGCAGATGGGGACCGGGGACTTGAGCCCAGGTCCTTGTGCATTATAATGTGTGCATTCGACCCAGGTGTGCCATTGCCTAGCCCCCATGGAGAAGGATTTGTCTCTGGGCTGTTGATTCTATTTCCTAGATCCATGAGCATCACGATGCATGCTCCTTGAAGGTGGTGTTGGATTTGGTTTATTAATGATTGGTTGAGAACCTTTGCAACTGTGTTTCTTGGGGATATTGCTTTGTGATTTTGCTATCCCTCCTTCCTTCTTTCCCTTTGTGCTCCGTCCCCGTTTTTGCTAACAAGACTATGTCGCCCTCAGAAAGAGTGGGAGGTTGGGGATACAGTATAACGGTTATGTAGAAAATTTAGTGCCTGAGGCTCCAACCTCCCTGGTTTAATCCACATGCACCAGCATAAACCGGAGCTGAACAGTCCTCTGGTAAAGGAAGGAAGGAAGGAATGGAGGATGGATCTGGGAGAACTCCCTTCTCTTCACTTTTTTTTTTTCAGGAACTAGAGAAGGGCATTGTCATCCATTGTCTCTGATATAAATCCACCTGACCCTGGCATTCCCCCCCCCCATTCCTTTTCTTCTTCCTCTTCTCCTTCATTGAGTGGATTAATGGTTAACAGTTAACAGTAAAATACAGTAGTTGGTACATGTGTAAAATTTCTCAGTTTTCCACATAACACTATAACCTCCCACCTAGGTCCTCCTCTGCCATCATGTTCCAGGACCTGAATACCCCCCCTGCCCCAGTCCGAGTCTTTTACTTTGGTGCAATAAACCAAAGTCTTGGGTTTTTGATTCAGGGAAAACTTTTGATTTCTTTCTCAATTTCTGTGTCTGTAATTGGTATATCCTGGCTTCTCATTTCCTCCTGACTCAGTCTTGGAGGCTTTATAATTCTAAGAATCTGTCCATTTCATCTTAAGTTCTCCAACTCCATAGTATCAAATTGTTCCTAACAGTCCCTTGGGGTCCTCTGTATTTCTGTGGTATCTGGAATAATGTTTTCCTTTTTTTTTTTTTTTGTCTCTGATCCTATTTATTTAGTTTTCTCTTTTTTTCTTTTTTAAAGATTTATGAGAGAGAGAGAGACACCAAGACTACAGTTCCAAAGCTACCTTCAGTGTTGGGTGCTTCCATGGAGAGCACCAGGGGCTTGAATCCAAGTCATGCACATGGCAAAGCAGGCACCTTCCTGGGGAACTAGCTCAGCAGCCCCAGGGGATCTTTTTCTAGCTGAGCAGCTAGCTCACTGCTCTGAGCAGCACAGCTCTGCGGATGGAACTGATGGAACAACATAGGCAAGATGGACTTGCCTTCCTTCCCTTTTGCTGCAGGCATCTGGCTCCACTGTGCTGCTGAATTTCCTTTAAAATACACTGGACCAGTGAAATAGCTCACAGGATAGTGACTTGCTTTGCTATGTTGCACAGCCCAGGTTTTTAAGTCCAGCCTGAAGCTCTGGTGCTGTGGTCTCTTTCACTCTTTCTCTACCTCTTTGTCTCTATCTTTAAAAAAAAAAGATTTTAATAATAAAATGTTTTTCCAGGGGATGAGTTGCATGCACAACGCCACTGAATTGACCTCCCCAGTCCAATTTGCTTTTCCTCCCTTTGAGAGGAGAGAGAAAGGAGGAGTCAGAGGGAAGGGGAGAGGCTAGTGGCATTCATAGTACCTACCCTAGGTGGTGCTAGGGCTTGAACCGAGGGCCTTATGCATGGTGAGGTTTGAGTTCTACCCTGTTAGGAGAAGCCATCTCAGGCCAGACAGCTGACATTCTTACATGCCCACAAGGGATCTCCCTGAACTCAGGGCTGGTCTTTTTGGGGCTAGGGCCTGACTGTCTCTTGGTAATGTCACCTTAGGTCTTGTAACTCAGGAGCAGCCGACGGAAGAGATGCCAGGATGGGGCATGTGGGCAGGGACACAGACTCTCTTTGGACATGCCAGTCACTTCAGTGCAGCACAGAAGTCAGTTTTGGACCATACACCCTAAACTATGGGAGACGTGCACAGACACAAAGCCCCACATCACTTCCCTCCCTGGGGAAAGCTGTGCCTCAGCCCCTCAGAGCCATGGCTCCCCAGCCATGTTGCCAGGCAGCTTAGTGCTAAGCTAGACTCAGGAGCAGCGAATCACAAGCTCAGGCCTCTTTGTCCTCTAGCTCGTTTCCATGGAAATCCTGCCTCTTGTAGCCTGAGGCCCCAGGGCCCCCTTGTCGCTGTTTCTGAGAACACGGGGCCACTGGCTGAGGCGAGGCCTCCCTGTGTAAGGGCCTCCCTCCTACAGAGGCCCTTCCCTCCCCTCCGCTCTGAGAGTGGGAGAGAGGAGGACCAGGAGGGCCTCCTCTCTAGCTCCTGCCCCCACTCCAGCCCCCGCTTGGTGCCCATCTCTGGCAGTCTGAAAGAACAGAGGCTACAGGTCAAGTTCAGGTTCCATTGTTCTGTGACAACGAGGGAGTGAGGGAGGGAGGCATTGTTCTCTCAACTCCTCCTGTGGAAAGTGGGCTGACAGTGGTGATGAATGTGAGGGAGGGCTTGCTGTGTGCTGTGTGCCCCTGCCTGCTTTTCATGCGTGTATTCACGTAATTCTCATGTAATTCTCCCGGCTCCAGAAGGTTCACACTAATCCCACTCCCACTTGTTCACTTGTTTATTTAGCCACCAGAGTTGCTTCAGGGGGGTGGGGGTGGGGGTCAGTGCCTGCACAGCTCCACCACTCCTATGGCCATTTTTTTCCCTTCCTCCAGATAGAGGGTGAGAGGCAGAGAGTGAAAGAGGAAAGACAGGACCAGAGAGAGGACAGAGACGCTGCAGCAACTTCACTCCTGAAGTTTTCCTCCCAGCAGAGTTCAAACCTGGGTCCAGGCACACGGGAACATGTGCATTCTACTAAGCGAGCCACCTGCTGGGTTTCTCTACTCTCATTTTAAACAGGAAATAGATGAGAGAGGTTAAGAAATTTGCCCAGGCCCTCAGCCAGTAAATGGTAGAGCCAGGAGGGCAGTACTGAGGGTCAGAGAAGATGATGCACGGCCAACACAGGGTGACAGAGCCCACACTCACCCCAAGTGGCTACAGCCTGGGCCTTAGCATCTGCTTGAGTCTGTGCCCAACCTGGACCAAATTGGCTTCTCTCACTACTTTTTGTCAGGAAGGTCTAGACACTGCTCTCACTGGGTCAACGTCAATAATGACCCACATTCCTGCAGGCCACTGGCCAAGGCCACCCACTTTGTCGCTGTGACTCTTGCCAATCTGCTCACATGGGCACAGGGGTTGGCAAACCTTTTTCTATTAGGATTTGGGAGCCATAACACTGATCATGCAGACTATTTGTAACACTGGAAATAAAGGTCATGCCAGGGACCAGGAGATAGCTTACTCACTAGAGTGCATGCCTGACCAGTGCATGACCTGGGCTCAAGCCCTCTCACCATATGGGAGCACCAGGAATGGCACTGGGTGAGCTCCACAGACAGTGGTACAGTGTTCAGTATCTCATCTCTCTCTCTGTCTCATAGAAGGATGATAAAATTGGCCTGGTGAAGGCTACTGAGTGATGCATGTATGGGTCCCACTGCTGTATCTTAAAAAATCAAGGCAAGTTTATGGGCTGCATTTTGCCAACCCCCAGGATGATGATGATAATTCTGATAAAGTCAGTGAAGGAAGAGAGGTAGAGCGAGAGAGAGAGAGAGAGAGAGAGAGAGAGGAGGGGCAGGGAGAGTAAGAGACACCAAAGCTCCCTTCAGTGCAGTGAGGGCCTGCCTTGAACCTGGGCCATACACCTAGCAAAGCAATGCACTAAGTGAGCTGTTTCACTGGCCCTGTCTCCAGAACTATTAACAAAGAACTCTTCAAATCACTGAAAGGCCTGGACATGGAGTAGACAGAGCTATCAGAATCTGTTCAGCTGCCAGGTTGTACTTTCCAGAAGTTTCTGGGTGTTTCATTAAATTGGTAGAAGACTTAAACAGTGAAGAATCTTCCAAAGGGTTGCAAGGGAGGGAAGGAAGACAGGTAGGAAAATCCCGTAATGCCAATCCAGAGAAGTCCTCTAAAGCAGTAATGAAGGAGAAAGAGGAAACCACCTAGAAAAAGACAGTAAGGTTTTTGAAGTAGCACAGAAATTTCATTCATATAGCAAATATTTAGAGATATGTATTGGTTGTCTGCAGGCAGGAATTATTCTCAGTGATGGAAATTCAGAGCTCAAAGGGAGTGTAGAAATCGTCTGGTGCAATCTCTCGATTTCATGGATGAGGGTTCTGAGGCCCAAGCTTTTTAAATAACTTGGCTATTACTATTCAGGATTTAATGTGTCGACTTGTATGTCTCCTAACCTTGGTGCTTAGGGATGTTAGTAAATATGACTGGTGCCTATTAATGAAGAGCTGGTATTCTCTTGTCCACCTTTAATTTCTCCATGAAGCCTGGTGAAACAATTCAATGGAATGGTTCTGAATATTGTAAAAAACAAACAAAACCCAAAACACTTCTTCCCCTTCTTCCTTCCCAGTCTTATTACCCTAGTCCTGTTTCCTCTGATGTTCTTTTCAAATTGCTCCTGGCCCTTTCCAGAATATGCCCCCACATCAAGGCTGTGCTCAAACTTTCTGCACCATGGGACACACTTTTCATCAGAAACCCCATCTCCTCCAGTGCCTCCTGCTCTTGCACACCCTCAGCACTTATCCTTCCTTCCCCCATTCCTGCCTCCTTCCTTCTTCTTTTGCCTGTAGGATTATCATTGGTGCTCAGTGCCTGCACAGCTCCACTGTTCCCAGTGGTCAATTGCCCTCCACTTTTTTCTTTTTGTTTTTAATAGAGGTTGAAAGAGAAAGATATAAAGGGAGAGAAGGAGTGAGGGGGAAGAGAAACAGAGAGGAGAGGCAGCTACAGCACTGCTCCCCAACTCATGAAAGTATACCCCTTGGCCCCAGGCCCTCACACATGGTGACAGTCTACTGAGTGAGCCACCACCTGGGCATTTTGTTTCTCCTTTTCTTAGAACAGGAACCAAGCTTGCACTTCTATTGGCTTATCTGAGAAGACAAATTCACTCTCCTACTGAAAGCAAGTACATTTGACAAGTACAAGTGACAGCTTTAAGTTAAACACCAGATTTATTGCATAATCTTGAACTATCTGCACACACATAGAAAATAAACATCTCATATAACTGTATATCTTTTTTCTTTAATCTCATTTTATAAAGACTGAAAAACTACCAATTTAGCAATTGGAATACGTCTTAAAAACAAAAAGCAAAAATCTACAATTCTTCGTTGAGATCTGATGCTGTCTCACATTTTTCATAAATACTTCATTTGATATAAATAAGTCTTTTCTCTAGTGATTAGGAATTTAAAATCAGGCTGTCACAGATTCTTTGATTGTATTGCATTTGCCTATCCCAAGATGAAGAAGGCATGTCATTGTTGAGATACATGTATTTACTTTTAACACAAACCTCCCCTCCCCCCAAAAAAGACCACATTGTAAACAAACATTCCCAATGCAATTAAAGAAAAGCTCCAGGATAAAGAATAGTCCTCAAGTCTTAGCAATTAGGGAAGAGAAGAAACAAAATGTGAGTAGAAATTCTGCAATTTAAATAGAAATTTAAAAAACAAGAGGGGGGGGGGGAAGAGAGCATGCATCCACTAGAGACGAGAGGAATGAAACATTTAATCAGAAAGAGACAGGGAGAGTGGGAAATAAAATTGGAAAGGGAAGAAACGATAAAGCAGCAGAGGACCAAAAATGGCAAGGGAAAGAACAAACATGTATTATTCCTACTTTCCTTGAAGAAAATACTCTTTAGGAAATCAACACAACTTGCTCCAAAAGTAGTGACGTAATGGAAGGGCTGGGGGCCTGTCACCCCACCTTACTGTTCAAAGGACAGGGATGAGCCAGGAGACAAAGCCAGGCTCCGAGGACAGGCTTGCTGGCCATGCTGGTCTGTGAGGACTTCTGGGAAGATCACTCTTCCTGAAGAGCTTCCTGTTTGTTTGTTTCTTGAAGCTGCATTCATGAAGGGTCCCCTAAATCCTTAAGAGTTCAGTCAAAGGCATGGACCCAGATTCAGCTGGTTGGAAACGGAAATTTCTGAAGTAGTCCTTTCCCCCTTGGGCCTTCTCCAGGGGAGGCTACTGGAAGCCAGAAGCATGTTCAAGGCTGAGGAAGAAGGAGACATTCCTTCCACAAGGCCAGGGAAGAAGGGGGTGGGTAGTCATTCTTGCAGAGGAATGAGAAGTCAGAGGAGGACCAGGAAGCACTGTGAGGAGAGGCTGGGGCTGAGAGAGACAGCTGAGAGATGAGAGTTTAAAAACAGGTCACCCAGCAGAGAGCAACATACCCACCGAAGCAGGGGACACCAGGGAATGGGGTCTAGAAACAAAAACACACCCCTCCCTGCCGCATGCTGATTTTTCACTCCGTTACCAAGCCCTCGATTGCTTCTCTAAAAAGGCTGCTCACTGCTTCAGAAATACAACAGGGCTCAGGGTTCCAAAGTCCCACCCTACTCACCCAATAAAAAAATAGAACTCACTCCCCAGGATTTTCTGTATCACCTGCAATGTGGGCACTGGGGAAGGCCGGGACACCTGGGCTGAGGTGCTGGGGCTCAGGCCAGGCTGAAGCCCTCGTAGTTGTCTAGGGCTTGTGTCAGCCGTGCGCTCAGGACCTCTTTGCTGCTGTACTTGGGGAGGTCCAGAAGGTTGTAGCAGGTGTGGGCCACAGGCAGGTAGTCTTCCCCGCTGGCTGTGGACTGGATGACTATCTGCAGGCTCGCCATGCCGTAGATGGGGATCCGGTCGCTGCCTGTCAGGAACACTGTGGAAAGAATGGCCCAGCATCAACAGTCAGCCCTCCATAGAGCAGGGGGTCCCTCCAAAGAACCAGGGGAGCCCCCTGTGTGGCTGGCAGGAGAAATACAAGGATTGACAAGGGAAGCACTGCAATGGATTTGGGTTCCATCTTGAAAACCCAAAGAAATCTTCATTTTTTTTTTTAAATAGTGCATTTTGACTTATAACAGTAAGAACTGAAGTACCACTAAAAACAATTTAAGGGGTGGGAAAGGTATGGAATTATACCCCTATTATCTTATAAACTTATAAATCACTGTAAGATAAAAATAATAAACATAAAACACTTAATTTAAAAATATGAGGTTAGGGAGCTGTGTGGTGGTGCACCCAGTTGAGTGTATATGTTACAATGTGCAAGGATAACAAAATGAATGGAAGCTGGGAGGGGAAGCGGTGAAGCAGTGCTGCAGGTATCTCTCTGTCTCCTTCCCTTTTTATTTCCCTCTTTCCTCTTTATTTCTGTCTCTATCCAATACATAAAAAATAAATTAAAAATGGTCATTTCTCAGATGTTACCATGATGCCATCCTGATGTCCTTGGGCAAAAGCCCTCACCAATGTGTCCTAGAACCCCACCTCTCCAGAGCCCTGCCCTGCAGAGAGGTTGTGGGGAGGTGGTGGAGCCTGGCAGAGCTTAACCTGAGAGGTGAGTTCACCTGGTCTCTCTCTCTCTCTACGGAGGGGTTGAGGAAAAAGTGGGGACAACACATAAACCTCAAAAGATTGGCAGCCATATAAGTCTTCCCTCTCCCACAAAATGCATCTTCCTGCCGGCCCAATAGCCTTGTTAAGCCTACTCCACCCTATGTTCCATGGGCCGTCCCTTTATTATCTACATATCACTCTTCAGCTTTGTCTTACAAATGACTAAAGGTCTCCTTCCTAAATCCCCGCAGGGTATTGCTAATACTAGGAGTTGAACCCCTAGCAACAATTGCTGGGGAGGTCATACCATTCCTGGCCCCTTTCTTCACCCCTCTCCTAATCATGTATGGTATTGTCAAGCCACTTCCATTTCTGTCTTGTCTCTTCCGTGTCCCGAGCTGGAGGAGGGAGGGTGTGAGGACCGAAAGGCTGACACCGGCCAATGCGGTTGTTGGCACGTGGCTTAACCAGGTGTGCTAACACTTGACTCTGGGGCACTCACATGAATAAACATTTGTATTGCTTTGCTGCCACGAGCTTAGTCCCTAGGTCATCTCTCTCTCTCAACGCTAGCCTGACACTGCCAGACACTGCCCCACTAGGGAAAGATAGAAACAGGCTGGGGGTATGGATCCACTTGCCAATGCCCATGTCCATTGGAGAAGCAATTACAGAAGCCAGACCTTCCACCTTCTGTACCCCATAAAGAATTTTGGTCCAGGGGCAGGGGGAGATAGCATGATTATTATGCAAATAGACTCTCAGCAAACAGCGGCTGGCATGAGATCCAACAAGCAGTGCCCGGGGATTCTCTGGATAGGGTAGGATACCAGGATCTCTCTGTGTCTCTCTTTTCCACTTCCCTTTCTCCTCTCGCTATCCCTAGAATTTACAGTGGACAGCAGATTTACATAATTGTCTATTCTTGCTTTCCCTTTTTACTTTCTCTTTCTTTTTCCTTTGGATTTGGTTGCTATTTTTTCTTGGACTGGAGGTGTTGTTTGGCTACTGGCATTGGCTGAACTGCATCAATCCTTGCTTAAGTTACTATTATTGTAATTTCTGAGGTTGGGTGACATTTGTCATAAAAGTATTTAATATAGCGTGACTTGTACTCAAAACACAACAACTGAAGAACAACAGAAAAATAAAAAACACACCAATTAAAAAAAAAAAGGTTAAACCAAGAGTAAATAAAACTGCTACCACAAGGAATCAAGACAGGAGCCCAGAAGAAACTCCAAATCAGTTAGAAGTAACCATAGATAAGAAAAGTATGCAAGCAATAATAAACTTAATAATCACAGAAATGAAGACAACTATGGAGGAAAGGGCTATCAGAATTTGGGAAACAACAGATGAGACCCTCAGGGAAAACACAAGCTACCTCGAAGTAATTAGAGAACTGAAAGCTGAAATAGCTGAACTAAAGGTCAGAACAAGCTAATACTATAACTGAACTGAAGAAAGAAGCTGAGGGAAGGGAAAGCAGGCTAACAGAAGCAGAAAACAGAAGTAGCCAGACAGAGGATGAGCTAGAGAAAACAAAGAAAGAAGTAAAAGAGCTCAAAACGAGATTGAGAGACACTGAAAACAACAGAGACATATGGGATGATCTCAAAAGGAGTAACATTTATATAACTGGCCTGCCAGAGGAAGAAAGAGAGGAAGGGGAATTAAACATTTTAGAGGAAATTGTTGTTAAAATTTCAGAAGGCTCTTGCCGGGTGGGTCTAGCTTCGCGGTGGTGAACAGAGATGCGGAGACAACGGCTGGGCAGGGAAGCTGTATTTCTTTATTCAGGAACAACGATTCATAAACTAAGACAAACTAATCACCAAACAGAACTCTGCTGTCTCTTTGCGGCGGCACAAGCACTCTTTCTCTTACTCTGGAACTCAGGAACTCTCCAACTCTGGCACTCTGGAACTCTCGTACTCGGGAACCCCCTGAAAACTCTGGCACTCTCGAACTCAGGAACCCTCTCTCCGGGTTCCTTGGGGCGGGGCCAAGCGGGCCCGCGAAATTAACTGGACTGATCCAATTCTCTTGGCGGGGGAGGGCTAGAACAAACCAATGTAAAGCATACAACAATTCCCCCTTTTCTTTTTAACTAAATGACTATAGTATCAAGGGTGTGGGGTGAACAGAAACATATACAACAAGAACCAGCGTTTTGCCAAGGGAAGGCCTGAGGGGACCATATCTGCCTCTGGGGAGCTACTTGCCTCGACGGGCATTTGCATGGGGGCGGGGAACGGCCTAGAGTCCCAAAGGCAGCTGGCTGCAATTTACTTACTATGAAACAAAACTTGTTATTAGCATATCTACTGCACGATCCAATGTTTCTAATAGAGAAGGAATTTGAGACTTTTACATATCAACAACGTCTTTTAACCTTTTGTTACACCCATTCAAGATGGAGACACACCCTAGGTGTGGGCCGGAGAGGAAACCTCAGGCATGAGAATAATTAGCATAGCCATTGTGCGATCTACCATTTCTAATAGAGAAGGTAGTGGAGAGTTTTACACATCAACAAGTCTATTTAACCTTTTGTTTAGACCAACTTAGTTAAAATATATTGATTGTTAACTAAATTTTACCTCAGACTTTAAATGTAAGTTAATTTTTATCTTTATGAGAATTACGTTGAAAACCTTTTTCATTTAACTTTGACTAGTAAGAATTTTGCCTTAAAGTTACTGTTTACCAAACTTTAAACACACACATAAACATGGTCATTAATACACGAGGAGAGAAACCTTTGTTACGAAGACATGTCATTTTAAACACGAATTTAAATCTGTACTGTCTTAGTGGTTGGGGGGGGTTTTCACCATCTGGAGGTGGCTTCCCGCGCAGCTCCACTTCTAGGAATTGCAGGTTGCGATCTCTGCACAAATCTCTGCGTACTCCAGCTTGTCTGCCTTCAGACCGGACCGGTGGCTGGAGATCTCGTGTGCCCAGTTTTGGCAGGGAGCCCGGGGGTCCGGGATGGTTCCAGAATTCATAGAAAGAGGGCAGGCAGGCCAGTTTTGTAGAAGGCGTGGGCCTAGGTGCCCAGGGGTGGCGGCCATGATAGGCCGCCGCGGCCCTGCCCCATGGCCCTGACATGTCTGCTGCCCTGCTCACAGTGGCCGAGCAGCGTGGAGGGATCCCGCGTCCAGTGCCCTGCGCCACTTGGTGGAGAGGCGGCTCCTGTGGGCTGGCCTTGGGCTCTTGCGTGTTGGCCTCGGGCTCCAGGGGCTCTTGTGTGCTGGCGACAGCCTCCTGCGGGCTGCGGGGCTGCGGGCGCGGTGTGTGGGGTTGTCTGGGCGCAGCCGGCTGGCTGGCTGTTTAACCAGGTGGAAACAGCAGCTCCGCGCCTCGCCTCCCGCCCACTGGCTCTTCCCACTGGCTGTTCTGAGTTCGCCCGAGCGAGTGGAAACCACAGAGTGGTCCAGAGATAAATGTTCCAGAAACAGCAAAACAGTCTCGTGAAGAAAGAGCAGAGGCCTTTGGAGATCTCTTCACAAGCAGAAGAGAAGGCCATAGTGCATAGGTAGCCAAATTGTCTTTACTTATCTGAGAGATGCGCAGGTCAGGTCCATGTGGGCGCCATTTGTTGTTAAAATTTCAGAGGCTCTGGCCGGGCGGGTCTAGCTTCACGGGTGGGTAACAGAGACGTGGAGACAACAGCTGGGCAGGGAAGCTGTATTTCTTTATTCAGGAACAACGATTCATAAACTAAGACAAACTAATCACCAAACAGAACTCTGCTGTCTCTTTGCGGCGGCACAAGCACTCTTTCTCTTACTCTGGAACTCAGGAACTCTCCAACTCTGGCACTCTGGAACTCTCGTACTCGGGAACCCCCTGAAAACTCTGGCACTCTCGAACTCAGGAACCCTCTCTCCGGGTTCCTTGGGGCGGGGCCAAGCGGGCCCGCGAAATTAACTGGACTGATCCAATTCTCTTGGCGGGGGAGGGCTAGAACAAACCAATGTAAAGCATACAACAGGAAATTATAGAAGAAACTTTCCAGACCTAAACAACAGAAAGAACATTAAGATTCAAGAGGCTCAGAGAGTCCCAAACAGAATCAACCCAGACCTGAAGACACCAAGACACATCATAGTTACAATGAAAAAAAGTAAGGATAAAGAAAGGATCCTAAAGGCTTCAAGACAAAAACAAAAAGTCACATATAGGGGAAAAACCCATAAGATTATCAGCATACTTCTCCACTCAAACTCTAAAAGCCAGAAGAGAATGGCAAGATATCTATCAAGACCTGAAGGAAAAAGGGTTTCAACCAAGGATAATATATCCTGCTAGACTTTCATTAGAACTAGATGGAGGGATCAAAACCTTCTCAGACAGACAACAGTTAAAGAAGGCAACCATCACAAAGCCTGCCCTGAAAGAGGTTCTGAAAAATCTTTTTTTTTTTTTTAGATTTTATTTATTTATTGACGAGGAAGATAGGAGGAGAGAGAGAAAGAACCAGACATCACTCTGGTACATGTGCTGCCAGGGCTTGAACTCAGGACCTCATGCTTGAGAGTCAAGCGCTTTATCCACTGTGCCACCTCCTGGACCACAAAATTGTTTTTGTTTTTCTTTTCTCTCTCTCTCTCTCTTTTTTTAACAGAGCACTGCTCAGCTCTGGCTTATATTGGTGCAGGGGATTGAACCTGGAACTTTGGATCCTCAAGCATGAGAGTCTCTTTGCATAACCACTATGCTACCTATCCCTGGCCAAAGATCTCTTATAAACAAAAAACATCACCATAATACTTGCCATATATCAGAGCAAATAAAAAACTGTAGAATAATGGCACTACAATACATTAAATCCATAATATCAATAAATGTCTATGGCTTAAATTCACCCATTAAAAGGCACAGAGTGGGAGGATGGATAAGAAACCACAACCCAACCACATGCTGCTTGCAAGAATCCCATATGACCCCAAAAGACAAACACAGGCTTAAAGTGAAGGGATGGAAAACTATCCTACAGGCTAATGAAGCGCAAAAAAAGGGCAGGAACAGCCATTCTCATCTCTGACGCAACAGACTTTAAATCAAATAAAGTAATAAAAGATAAGCAAGGCTATTACATAATGATTATAGGATCAATCAACCAAGAATATTTAACAATTATTAATATCTATGCACCCAATGAGGGCCCATCGAAATACATCAAACACCTACTGAAAGAACTACAAAAGTACATTAATAGTAATACAGTAATAGTGGGAGATTTTAACACCCCACTCTCACACTTAGACAGATCAACGAAGCAGAGAATCAACAAAGAAACAAGAGAATTAAATGAAGAGATGGACAGACTAGACCTCCTGGACATTTTTAGAGTTCTTCACCCCAAAAAACTGGAATACACATTCTTTTCAAATCCACATAGCACAAATAGATTCTTATGCTTGAGGCTCTTAAGTCCCAGGTTCAATACCCTGCACCACCATAAACCAGAGCTCAGCAGTGCTCTGGTAAAAATAAATAAATAAATAAATAAATAAATAAATAAATAAATAAAGGAATTTTGGTTCAAACTCAGAGGAATAAAGAATAGGGAATCTCCCAATGGAGGGAATGGGATATGGAACTCTGGTGGTGGGAACTGTATGGAATTGTAAACTTGTTATCTTACAGCCTTGTTAATAATTATTAAATCCAGCAGGAACCTCACATCTCCACTATAGAGCCTATATTTGCCCCAGTCCTGGAACCTTAGGATAGGGCCCACTTTCCCACATGCCTCTCCCAATCCATATCAAATAATATTACATCTGCCGATTGCAATCTAATCAACGCAACGATTGCCACCTCAACATGCTTCAGCTCAGACTGTGTCCAGAGACTTCAGGTGTAGAATGACAACCCTTCAGTTGCATTACTCGGGCGAGACCTTTCCTTTCATAGTATTCTCTAATTCCATCCCAGGAGGTTCACTTTCTAACAAAGTCCCAAAACCTAGATATACACCAGGGTCTGTGAGAGAGAGCCTATGTTCACACGTATCCATAAACTAGTGCAAAATATATACCTGAAAGCAGAAGTACACTAGAGTTTGCAGTGAGTACCCCCTAACACTTCCTCTCCACTATTCCAAGCTTTGGGTCCATGATTGCTCAACAATTTGTTTGGCTTTGTATGTTTTTAACTCTCTTTTCAGTCACCAGGTTCCAGATGCCATCAGGATGCCAGCCAGGCTTCCCTGGACTGAAGACCCCACCAATGTGTCCTGGAGCTCCACTTCCCCAGAGACCCACCCTACTAGGGAAAGAGAGAGGCAGACTGGAAGTATGGACTGACCAGTCAACGTCCATGTTCAGCGAGGAAGCAATTACAGAAGCCAGACCTTCCACCTTCTGCAACCCACAATGACCCTGGGTCCATGCTCCCAGAGGGATAGAGAATGAGAAAGCTATCAGGGGAGGGGATGGGATATGGAGATTGGGTGGTGGGAATTGTGTGGAGTTGTACCCCTCCTATCCTATGGTTTTGTTAATTTATCCTTTCTTAAATAAAAAATAAATTTAAAAAAATTATTAAATCACTACTAAAAAATTAGAAAGAAAAAAAAAGGTCATTTCTGCAGCATGACATAGTGACTCAGCATTTTTCTAGAATGTGGAAAGGCTCACCCTGACTCCTATCTATTGTCTTTCTTTCTAGTGTTAGAGGTCTTCTGACTAGAAGTGAGAAAGATAGCACACCAATGTTGCCCCCAAAGTCATGGGAGCTGGGCTCAAACATGGGTTATGCCTGGAACTAAGCAGGTGTGTTATCCAGGTGAGTTATCTTGCCAAACCAACATTTATAACTACAAATTTATAACTGTTCACTTCACCCTGTTCCTCCTTTCCCTCCACCCTCTCTGATAACCACAAGCCTGTTTTCTGTGTCAATGAGTTTGGCTTTGCTTTTCAGACACCAGACAGAAGTCAAATCATACAGTACTTATCTTTCCTCTCTGAGTCGTTTAACTCAATACTCTCAATGTTCATCTTTATTTTCACAAATGGCAAAAGCTCATTTCATTTCCTGGCTGCACAGTTCTGCCCTGTGCATCCACACCATGTAGTGCTTATCATTTTATCCATCAATGGGTGTGGAGGTTGTTGCCTTATCTCGGCAATTTTGAATAGTGTTGTGAAGAATGGATGGATGGCACTGATCTTTTTGGATTTTCATTTTCCTCAAAAAGATACCACCCCTCTGGACTTGCTGAATCAGTGGGAGGAACTGCAGCTCTATTTCTAGTTGTCTGAGGAGCCCGTTTTTTTAAGTAGCTAAAAGAGATTTACATTGCCAAAAACAGTCCAAAAGGGCTCCCTTTCCTCTCCATCCTCAACTCTTGTTATTATTTGTTTGATGACAGTCATTCTGGGAGGTCTGCGTGACATCTCACATGGTATGGGTTAGTATTTCTCTCAATTTCCCATGATGTTTGGGGGTCACTGCAGCATCTTTTCATGTATCTGTTGGTCATCTGGAGGTCTTTTCTTTGTGAAAAATGTCTCTTTGGATCTTCTGATTTCTTTTTCTTTTTGAAATGCTGGTTGTTTTGCTATT
Source organism: Erinaceus europaeus (assembly GCF_950295315.1). Classification (NCBI taxonomy): domain Eukaryota; kingdom Metazoa; phylum Chordata; class Mammalia; order Eulipotyphla; family Erinaceidae; genus Erinaceus; species Erinaceus europaeus. The sequence continues at coordinate 118,560,417 of NC_080164.1, read as the reverse complement.
TAGTTGAGTCCATTATATATTTTGGGTATTTGCCGCTGTGTTCTCCTAGTCCATAGACTGCCTTTCCATTTTGTTGCAGTAACTCTGCCATTTGATGTAAGATCAAACATTTTTGTTTCTGTCTGTCTTGCCTTTGGGATCAGATCTAAACAAAAAGGTTGCTAGCCAAAAGTCAAGCAGTTTACTGTCTATATATTCAAGGAGTTTTACATCTCCAGGGCTTATGCTCGTCTGCAATCCACCTGGAGGGTTTTTGTTGTTGTTGTTTGTTTTTGCCTCCAGGGTTATTGCTGGGGCTCAGTGCCTGCACTACGAATCCACTAGAGGCTATTTTTCCCATTTTGTTGTCCTTGTTATTGTTATTGCTGTTGTTGTTGTTGGATAAGACAAAGAGAAATTAAGAGAAGAGGGGAAGACAGAGGGGGAGAGAAAGACAGACACCTGTAGACCTGCTTCACCACCCATCAAGTGACCCCTCTGCAGGTGGGGAGCTGGGAGCTAGAACCAGGATCCTTACATTGGTCCTTGCACTTTGTGCCATGTGTGCTTAATCTGCTGTGCTACCTACCGCCTGCCCCACCCCCATTTTTAAAGCAGCATAACCAAATGGGATTCACATCAGGGATGCAAAGATAGAATCAGAAATAAGTCTGCATTAGTATTAATATATGTTCCTTATAAATTAAGAGAGAAATGATTACCTTTCAAATTCTACCTTTGACAGTTTTGTGTGTGTGTGTGTGTGTGTGTGTGTGTGTGTGTGTGTGTGTATGTAACTGGAATATGGACAATGTCACTGCTTAGGGTCATTTTTGTTCATTTATAGAAATATTTGAATAGAGTGAAGGAGACACCACAGCAATGAAAATTTCCAGTTGCCAATTATCATGTGGTGTCTGGCTGGAACCTGGAGCATGTGCACAGCACTGCAGGCACTGCAAAACCACTGCTATGTCCTCAGAGTTATCTCTCTGGCCCTACTATTCAGTTTTGTTTTGTTTTTCTTGTCACCAGGGTTATTGCTGGGGCTTGGTGCCCGCACTACGAATCCACTGCTCCTGGAGGCTATTTTTTTTCCCTTTTGTTGACCTTGTTATTTTTATCGTTGTGGTTATTATTGTTGTTGTTATCGATGCATCTGTTGTTGAATAGGACAGAGAGAAATGGAGAGAGATGGGGAAGAGAGAGGGGGAGAGAAAGATAGACACCTGCAGACCTGCTTCACCATTTGTGAAGCTACCCCCCTGGAAGTGGGGAGTCAGGGGCTCCAACCGGAATCCTTATGCCAGTCCTTGCACTGAACCTGCTGCACAACCGCCTAAACCCCTACTATTCAGTTTTATACATGCTTTTTGCTCATAATTTCTTAACCTGATTATACTTTGTATGCAATCTTTAATAAGTAAAGACTCCAATTATTTTTAAAAGGCTGTATTTGCACATGTAAACAAGACATCATCACTCTTCTCTAGTGTCAAAAAGGACTTTACACTGTATGACTCCATTCAAAGAAATGTCTGTAATCCACAACTTTAGAGACATAGAAAATGGGGTTGGGTGGAAATAGAGAATGGTAATAAATATTAGCATTTCTTCTTGAGGCAACAAACATATTCTGAAATTGAATTTTGCAACTCTGAATATACTAAAAGCCAATAACTTATATGCTTCTAGTGGGTGAATTGCATAGAATCTGAATTATATCTCAATAAAATCAATCTAAGCCACATCTCAACAATTCCATTTGTAGTGAACATTTTGGAATATTTTTCAAAAGGCCAAAAAGATAAAGAAGTTTAAACCAAAAGACTGGTTCAACCAAGGTAATGCTCAAATTACATACATTTACATAGAAAATAACTTGAATTTTTTTTTTTTTTGCTTTTTCCTCCCTTTTGTTGCCCTTGTTTTTTAATATAAAAAAATTGTTGTTGTGTTGGTATGCTTTAAAAACCCCTTCTGTTTCATTTGGTTTAATCCCCCCTGCATTCTATTTACATAACACTGTATTCTATTTACATAACCTCTGTTAACAAGCACCACCTTCCCTCCAGGGCATTGGTGGTTTAGTGGTAGAATTCTCACCTGCTCCGCCCCCTCTCCTTGTCATACCCTGATTTTCACCAGTCACTTTTCTCTCCACCCTCTCTGCGTTGCATCTTGTTCCACCCTACTGGGCTAGTATATTTATAAGGACAAGATTGTTTGTAGTTGTTAGTTTAGCTTAGCTCGGCTTAGATTGTGCTGCGTCCTGCATGAATAAAGAGATACTGCCTACAGCTCAACCATGAGTCCCTGGTCGTCTGTTACCCGCCCGTGAAGCCAGCCTGGCGAAAACAACATTGTTGTAGTTATTATTATTGTTATTGATGTCGTTGTTGTTGGATAGGACAGAGAGAAATCCAGAGAGGAGGGGAAGACAGAGAGGGGGAGAGAAAGACAGACACCTACAGACCTGCTTCACCACCTGTGAAGTGACCTCCCTACAGGTGGAGGGCTCGGGGCTCGAACTGGGATCCTTATGCCAGTCACTGCACTTCGCGCCATGTGCACTTAACCCGCTGTGCTACCGCCCGACCCCCTTAACTGAAATTTTTATAGCAATTGAAACTCAGCAATTCATTCCCTTTCTTTCTTTCTTGTGCTTTTTTCTCTCTTTTTTCTTTTGTTAGGCAAAAATAAAAGAAATAAATAGCCTGTGTTGTGCTTAAGATATGATGGCAAGGAGTGTAATGTTAAGTCTTTATTATGATCTCCTTTCAAAGATCGGAACTTTATTTGAGCTGCTTATCTCCCTACGTCGGATGAGAGAGACTCAAATGCAGACAATTCAAGAACACTGATACTCACAGAGAAATTTCTTCTTCTTTTCCAGTGGAAATTCATGAAATGTTTCCCAAAATAGTTTCACAGTGGGATGGGTGGCTGAGTAGTCACCCTTGTAGACTGCAGTCTGTCCAAAAAAGGTCAAAAAGAGGAAAATACAGTTTATCAATACAGAGGAGTAGGAGAGTGGGCACCAACAGGCCTTCTACACCTGAGACTGGAAATAACTACTAAATGTGCAGGTGTGTGAAACAGTAAGCTTCCTAAGATGCTCTTTCACTTGTTAACAGGGTCACTCTCTGCTGTTTGTCATGAAAATTAAAAACAAGTACCTGTTTAGGAAGGAAGGAAAGAATGAAAAAGAAGGGAAGAAAAAGGATTGAGGGAGGGAGCAAGCAGCAGAAATGAGGGAGCAAGCAAGCTACAGAAATGCTAGAGGTTTCCAAATCCTAGGGCTCAATCACAGTCTGCTTGGAAGGAGACCAGGGACTGGGCACAGCCACTTAGGCTACTGCTGCTTCCTCACAGTGGTCTCTGGACTCGTCTTTAATCGGTTACAGAAGACACAAGTGTTGAAATGACAAGTACCCAATGACTGGCATGGCAGTCTCCCCCAACCTGGCTGTAATGTGCAAGAGGGTCTGCAGGGGGTGCTGCGTGCAGAAGTGATTCCTGCCTGCCAGTGGCAACCCCAACGGTGGCTGGGGCACAGCTCTTTGTTGACCCTCTGTGGCTTAGAAGTGCCTTGCCACTGCCCCTGCCTTCGCTCTCTTGAGATTCCCTCCACCCCACTTCTCCTGGGACAAGTGTCAGAGCATGGAAATGGCTCAAACACTGAATGGGACAAGTTTGTTTCCAAGCTGAGGAGTGCTTACCTGTTCCAGCTCCTCCCAGTTGTAGTTGCTGTTCCCCACCATCATGGCCCTCAGCTCTGACGGCTGGAAGAGCTCCAGCACCTTGCCGCCGCACACCTTGAGGAAGCCACTGGAGAAGGCTGAGTACCATTCGTGAACGGAGAGTTGGAAGACATAGTTCACATAAGCATCCACGAAGTCCTGCCTGCCGGGAGACCAAAGAAATAGGACACACTGAGCCCAAGGCACACACAGTCTGCCGAGAGACTCACCCATACTGAGGCTGAGCCAAGGAAAGGAGGACGTTCATCAAGTTCTCACACCCACAGGGACCCTGGGCATCACAGAGGCCTGTTCCCATGCATCTCGGGGACTCCACCAGAGGATCTTAGGTGATTAGAGAGTAGAGGTCAGGCAGATCCAGGGGGATATAGTACTGGCTGAATTTTACTGGAGGTGCTCTAGTTTTCATGTAGGTTCTGGTCCTGCTTAAACTTCCATGTGAGGGAAAAAAATATACTGAGGATATTTTGGGGGGGGGGGGGATTGTTTAAAGACAAAATTCAGAGCTACCAAGACAGCTCAGCTGGATAGTACACCTGCTTTATTTTGCATGAACCTAGATGACAACCTGACCCCACCACACTGGAGGAAGCTTCGGTGCTGTGGTGTCTTTCCCTCTCTCCCTCTGGCTCTCAGTCTGAAAAGGCTGACCCAGAATAGTGAAATCACTGAGACAGAAATAGAAAAAAAAAAAAAAAAGGATGAAAGAGTCTAAGCATTAGAAGCTGACTTCTCTCTTCAGAAATGAGTACAGCTAGCCATCTGGTATTCACAGCCTTGCCTATATTTTCATAACACCTTTCTATAAATGTTTAAACAGTACAGAGTGAAATCTCAATTGACTTTCATCTATTGCAGAAGCTACAGGTATGCAGAATGGGCAGCACTAAGGGGGTCTTGGGGGCCTAAGTTCCTGTGATGGATCAGGATGACAGTGGAGTTGAAACTGAGACATACTGACACCTCACTTGGGAACAAGTAGAAATGGACCGCAATGACAGCAACAATCCTACAGATCAACATTTCTCAATAAGGTGATAGTGCAATTGGAAAAAATGCTATTAAAGCTATTAAAATGAAACAAACAAAAACAATCAAAGAATCCTAAAGGTCACAAGGGAAAAGTACAGAGTCACATATCTAGCAACTCCATAAGAATATCTGCATAATTCTCTGAAAGCAGAAAATCTGTAGTCCAGAAGGGAATGGCATGATATATAAGCAAAGTCTTGAATGTAAAAGATCTCTAATCAAGAATACTCTACCCAGCAAAGCTATCTCCTGCAGTTGAAGAAAATATAAAGAGCTTTATAGGCAAGTCAAGCAAAGGCATCTCTCTCTTCAGGCACTCTACTGGTAATCCTTAGATCACCCATATTACAGAGGGCAATCTGTCTTACTCAGTTTTCAGATTCAAATGTCAACCTAATTTAGAATCACCTTCAGACACACCCAGAAGAACATCTGACCAAACAGCTGGGTGTCCCAAGGCTCAGTGAAGTTGACACATAAAATATCACAGATAAGAATTTGGACCTACAGTTGATGTTTGTGTTGGTTAAGATGGGGGGGGTGAGGGTGGTAGAGGAGAAGGACTAAGAGGAGGAGGAAGAAGGAGAGGAAGTGGAGGTAGAGGAGGAGGAATGGGGTGATTTATATTCTTTTCATTTCCAGTGTGACTGAAGCATGAGAAATTACAATATACAGAGATAGAAGACCACTGCATGATGGTTCATTGGCACTACTGACGTCTTGAGTGAGACCGCAGCCCCCATTATACACCAGCCTCCATAAAACCCACAGAACAACACAACTCTCACTTAAATGTAAGTTTAAATGAGCGAGTATTATATGCACTGCCAATCATTTTTTGCAGCCTGGTCCAAACTGAAGTAGGACTATTAAAAAAAAAACTATCCAGCTGATACTAAAATTCACATAAAGGCACAGAAGATAGAAAGAGCCAAAACAAGTTTTGAAAATGAGGAAGACTCACATTAGTGAATGTATTTCTTATCACAGTTCTGCTCAGCTCTGGTTCATGGTGGTGCCAGGGACTGAACCTGGGTCCTTGGCTCCAGGCATGAAAGTCTTTTGCAGAACTCCACTATGTCCTCAGTCCCCATTCTATAATTCCATGACTTAGTAAATTTACAGTTACCAAAAGGAGTATTGGCGAAAAGGCCAGTAATATGTATATATATTGAAGCAACAAGACAGAAAATCTGGAAACAGATCTATACACATAAAGTCAAAAGAGTTATTAAAATGGGTAAAGAGACACAAAAACTGACAGCACCAAGTGCTGCTGACATTGTGAAGAACAATTGAAATTCACACCTTGCCAGTGTGAAAACAGAACAGTATAGTCACTCGGGAAAAAGACGGTGGAAGTTTCTTAAAAAGTCAAGCATCTTTTACTTTGGTGTAATACTCCAATTCCATTTCAGGTTCGACTTGTGTTTTCTTTTCTAATCTTGTTTTTCAACTTCGGTCTGAGAGTGAGATCATCCCATATTCATCCTTCTGTTACTGACTTATTTCACTCAACATGATTTTTTCAAGGTCCATCCAAGATCGGCTGAAAACGGTGAAGTCACCATTTTTTACAGCTGAGTAGTATTCCATTGTGTATATATACCACAACTCTGGGGTGGGTGGGTGGGTGGGGAGAATACAGGTCCATGAAAAATGATGAATGAAATAGTGGGGGTTGTATTGCTAAATGGGAATCTGGGGAATGTTATGCATGTAAAAAAAAAAAAAAAAAAGAAGTAGAAACGCAAAGCAGAAATTGACTGAGTTTGGAGTATGGCACCAAAGTAAGAAAGCAGAAGTATACTAGAGTTTGCAGTGAGTACCTCCCTAATACTTCCTCTCCACTTTTCCAAGCTTTGGGTCCATGATTGCTCAACAATTTGTTTGGCTTTGTATGTTAACTCTCTTTTCAGTCACCAGGTTCCAGGTGTCATCAGGATGCCGGCCAGACTTCCCTGGATTGAAGACACCACCAATGTGTCCTGGAGCTCAGCTTCCCCAGAGACCCATCCTACTAGGGAAAGAGAGAGGCAGACTGGGAGTATGGACCGACCAGTCAACGCCCATGTTCAGCGAGGAAGCAATTACAGAAGCCAGACCTTCTACCTTCTGCAACCCACAATGACCCTGGGTCCATGCTCCCAGAGGGATAGAGAATGGGAAAGCTATCGGGGGAGGGGGTGGGATATGGAGATTGGGCGGTGGGAATTGTGTGGAGTTGTACCCCTTCTACCCTATGGTTTTGTTAATTAATCCTTTCTTAAATAAAAAAAAAAAAATGTAAAAAAAAAAAAAAGTTAGACACAGTTGAAAATAAAGTATGGCTAGTCCTCTTTGCTTTGAAAAAAAAAAAAAAAAAAAAGTCAAGCATCCATTTACCATGTGGCCCAACAATTTCACTTCTAGGCACTGACCCAAGAGCAATAATAATAATAAAGACTTGCGTTCACACAGGAATGAATATTCTACCAGATTCACCATGGCTGTATTCAAATGACTATTCACCACGGCTGTATTCAAAACCAAAGATGACACAATTCAAATGACACTATAACTCCATAGTCAAAAGGAATAAACTATTAACACACAAAAAGGAAGAGTCTAAAATGCATTATGTAGAGTAAAAAAGACTTACAAGGCAACAGAGGGATGAGTCCATTTCTATGACATTCTGGGAAAATACAGGGTCACAAAGACAAAAAAAAAAAAAAAGCAGCCTGCAGTTAGCAAGTCTGGTGGTGAGGAATGAATTATGTAAATGATTTACATCTGGATCACTGTGTTTACACAACTGAATTTGTTTGTCCAGGTGCCTTTTGAATGGTGACTTTATTTATTTATACCCTTTTGTTGCCCTTGTTGTCGTCGTTGTTGGATAGGACAGAGAGAAATGGAGAGAGGAGGGGAAGACAGAGGGGGGAGAGAAAGACACCTGCAGACCTGCTTCACCGCCTGTGAAGGGACTCCCCTGCAGGTGGTGGGGGGGCTGGAACTGGGATCCTTACACCGGTCCTTGAGCTTTGCACCACGTGCGCTTAATCCGCTGCGCTACCTCCTGACTCCCTGAATGCTGACTTTTATATATAAGTGCAATCTCAATAAAATACTGAGTTCTCTAAGAAGTCATGACATGTTTTTCTATGCAAATTGCGTCATGACTTTTCCAACAATCCATAGACATAAAACACTTAACATGAAGTTTCAAGGTTTTTCAAGATGGGGAACCTAAAATCCCTAACCCACGAGCCCATTTTCATTGTCTCAAGCAAGTCAAGTTAGTCACAGAAACAGAAGACGTGCACAGGCTGTTGTTACTGCCTGTGGAAGTCTGTCACAATGTCTACAACGTAAGACCAGAAGACTCTTTTCTGGCTTGATTCCACCAAACAGGTGATGCACAGTGTAATGGGGGAAAAATGACTTTATTCTCCTCCTTTCCAATTCCTTAGCTTCACAAAGAGAAAACATTCCTAAACCTAAGGTGGTTGGAGCCATACATGACAATGTATGGAGGGAGGGTGGAGAGAGGTAGGCAGTTAAATCCAAGCTACTGCTACATCACAGTCACTGAATATTCAGCTTTATCAGTGACATCCAGGGGCCTAATTTACCATCTGAGTGGCCCAGGATCGAGCCCCAGGAGAGCACATGGGAACGTACCCTGGCACCAGGAGAAGTTTCTATGCTGGAGTCTCTCTCCTCTCTTTGATAAAGTCAGACCAGAATGGCAAAAACCCCAGAATAAAAAACTGAAACAAAAGCCAATGAACGTCAGCCATTACAGTGGTGACATGCAGAAGCATATTGCTCAAAAAAGAATTGGGAAAGGGGGGGTGGTGGTGGCTCACCTAGTTAAGCACAAGGTCCAGTGCAAAGATGGATCCAGGTTCAAGCCCCCACTCCCCACCTGGCGGGCAAGGCAGGTTTGCAAGTGTCTACCCTGTTCTCTCCCTCTCTCTCCCCTTCCTTTCTCAATTTCTGTCCTATTCACTAAAATGGAAAAAAAATGGCCCCCAGAAGCAGTGGATTTGTAGTGCAGGCACTGAGCCCCAGTGATAACCCTGGAGGCAAAAAAAAAAAAAAGGAAAGGAAAGGAAAACTGACAAGAATCAAATATATCAAAACATAGGAGGTTTACAAATGGGAGTGATCAGGCTCTTTGTGACAGTTAATTTTTCTTAAGGACTGACACAAAGATATCGATCTTTATCCAAAGGAGACTATCATTGTAGGTTATTTTTGCACATCAGTAACTGTACTTAACAAGTGCTTTGCACAGTATTAACTAATTAAATATTCAGAATAAAAAGATGGTGCCTAATATACCCCAGGAAGTTACTTCCTATCAATATCGTTTGTGGAAAAACTTCAAGTCCCAATATAGTGAAAGAAAAATATTTAAATCAGTAATTACGGGTCTGAACACTCCCTAGACATCCCACGGTTGTGCCAATGCTTGAAACACCTTTATCCGCTTTCAAGAAACTAGCCTTTTGCTTTAATAAATAATTCAAAATGTCCACTCTGCTGTGACAAGAACAAGAATCAGCTATTAAAAATCTTTGCTCATTTCTGCTCAAGATGAGACTGAGGCAGAGAGAGAGAGAGACAGAGAGAGACCACGGCACTAAAGCTTCCTACACTGTGGTGGATGCTATTTACCCGTGTCAAAAACGGTGTACTATCCAAGTGAGCTGTTGTGCCAGCCCCAGGATATTTATTTTTTAAATGTTCTCTGATATAAGTCATAGGCAAGAGCCAGAGGACAGATTCCAAATTGCACAGTGCCTTTGGAGGGCTGTGTGTGGAGCTTTCGCTCTTACAGCCTGTTGCTATATTTCTTCTTCTTCTTTTTTTTTTAATCCTTCTCCACTTCAATTCCTCCTCCCAACTGAGAATTCTGAGGAACCTTCCAGAACACCTGGGGTGGGGGTGGGGGTATGATATTCTTTATTCCAATGGCTTAAAAAAAAAGGGCCGATGTCTGGGTCTGGTTTGTGTGTGAGCGGCGGGGAGGGGGGTGGGGAGTGGGGAGCTGGGCCCGAGTTGGGACATGTGAGCTGCTCGGTCTCCACGTCTGCACCCTAGTAACAAGGGGAGGGGAGCGGAACCCAGGAGGCTCTGCAGGGCCCCCACTAACGGGGAAGGGAATCAGGAGGAAAAAAGGGAGGGGGGGTTGTTGATCAGAACCGACTGCAAGCCCCAGCCCCCCAAGGCCGCCAAGCCCCCCAAGTCCCCAGCTCCAAGGCCATGGGGGTGATGGAGATGGGCATGGCGGGGGGGGGGTTTTCGCAGATGCAATGACAGGTGTATCCGAGCCCCCCATTCCCCTGGGTGGGGGTGAGCGGGGGCGGGTGTGAAGGGGGGAGCTGGACCAGAGCGAGGCCGGTGGAGGGGCCCCTGCAGCTCGGCCCGGGAAGCCCGCTGGTGGGGAGCGGGGGCCGGTATCCAGGCGACGGGCGCTGACGTGGGCTGCAGAGGCGCGGGGCCCGGGTAGCAACAGGCGGCCGCAGCCAGCCGCAGCCGGGTGGTCAGCTGACTGCGCGGGGCCAGTGCCTCGCTCGCGGGAGGGAGAGAGAGGTGCCGCCTGTGCGTCAGTGCCGCAGCGCAGAGCCGAGCGGGCAGAGCAGCACGCAGCAGCGGCCGCGGACAGTCACTCGCTCTCTCGCTCTCTCGCGCTCCAGCGGAGGCACAGCAGCAGCGGCGGCGGCGGCGGCGGCGGCGGCGGCGGCGGCGGCGGCGGCGGCAGCAGCGCCGCGGCAACAGCAGCAGCAGCAGCAGCAGCGGCAGCTCCTCAGGCTGCAGCGGCGCCACCTGCTCGGCGCGGCAAGGTGCCCGACTCGTTAGCTCACCGGACCACTGCGGCGACTCCCGGCATGGCGGACCCGGACAACCAGGCGCCCGCGGAGCCCGGCCAGGCGGCGGCGGCGGCGGCGGCGGAGGCGGCGGCGGCAGCGGCGGCGGCGGAGGAGGAGGTGATGGGCGAGGGCGGTGCCGAGGGAGGTGACTGTGTCGGGGCGGCCGCGCAGCCCGCGCCCCCGCCGCCACCCCCGCCGCCCGCGGCCGAGAGCGCGCGGCCCAAGCACGACTTCCTCGAGAGCCTGCCCAACTCGGTCAAGTGCCGCGTGCTGGCGCTCAAGAAGCTGCAGAAGCGCTGCGACAAGATCGAGGCCAAGTTCGACAAGGAGTTCCAGGCGCTGGAGAAGAAGTACAACGACATCTACAAGCCGCTGCTCGCCAAGATCCAGGAGCTGACGGGCGAGATGGAGGGCTGCGCCTGGACCCTCGAGGGCGACGACGACGACGACGACACCGACTACGACGACGACAACAACGACGGCGACGACGACAACGACGGCGACGATGATGACGACGAGGCTGCGGGGGCGGCCGCAGGGGGCAAAGGGCGCGGCCACCACGGCCACGGGGGCGCCCACGACGCCAAGAAGTAAGGTGGGGTGGGGGGAGGCCCCCGGGGCGCGGAGGGCGACCCCACGTCAACAAGAGAAAGGGAAAAAAAAAAAAACCGGCTTGACAAGGCTCAGGTTTGGGACCCACATATAATGAGTCGATTCTGACATTCCAAAAAAAAAAAAAAAAATTAATGATGCATTCAGACCCCCGACCAGCCCGTTTGCAAATTCCATGTTGAGACTGGATGCGATCTAGTAAGAGATGTTAAAAGGGGGGGGGGAAATGAGTTAAACTGACTGATTTTCTTTCCTGATCCTTTCTGTGCGTGTCAGCAGGTGTCAGCGGACCATGCACCCCCGCCCCTCCCCCAGCTCATCTTTCAGACTTTTGTTTTTGTAATCCAGGCATCAAGCTTTGCATTTCACAGCAGGCGACGACCAAGACTACGATGGAGTGGAGAAAAAAGACTGAGACAGAACTGAGTGAAGACACCTGGACCACTGCCACTATCTCTATCCATCCATCCATCCATTCCCCGGACTGTCCCAAGGAGCGAGAGGAAGAGGACCTGAGCAGGAGGGTGTACAAGCTGTATCATAGTGTCCACACGCCCACCCCCAGCCCCATCTCCTTTGCCCTGTTCCCTGGCCCCCGTCTGTGCCCCCAAGGTGTAAACACCCCCTCCCCTTCCAAGTGTTTGAGTATTTAAATCCCTTTATCTAGTACTTTAGACGTGTGAATTTACTTGAAAAGATGTAGAATGTAGCAAAATTGTGTAAAGCATGTGTTTCTAATGTTCTGTGTTTGATCCTCGTGAAGTCTTTGTGTCATGTAGCCTTTAGATTGTGGTAACAGTAATGTTAATGTGTGTGGAAAAATAAATGTTTACTTGAAAAGCCCCAAAATCAACCCAACTGTCCCCACTCCCTTACCCCCCACACTCAGAAGCAGAAAGGGTTTACGTTTGCTTGTATTAGTTGTGCCTTCATTATTTTGCTATGTCAATGTGATATCTTAAATATAAAATGGTGCATATTCAAATTTTATTGCTTAAAACAGTGGCATATTGTTAAGAATTTTCTGGAAGGGTACATTTAATGTAAAAGCTAAGCTTCTGCGTGGGTAATTAAACTATGTGTGACTCAGCAATCAATAAGAAAAGCTTAAAATTGTTTACCACTGTGGTGTTAATAAAATATTTTCAAAAATAAAAAAGGACTCAGACTGTGACTGACTACCTTGGGGGAATTCAATTATTTCATCTGCATTGAATTTTTTTCCTCATCTATAAGAGGAAACAGTCTCTTCCTCCTGGGTTAATATGGAGAAGGACATGCAAGAAGCCCACAGGACACTGCTGGACATACAATGGTTGACATATTTCAATGAATTATCATCATCACATGAAAGAAGATGAAGACAATTACTGAAAATTCAGCCCTTCCTAGTTACAAAAGGGGAGAGGGAAAACACATAAATATATAGTGAATATCATCTTAACATAAAATCTTAAGATATTTTTAATACTAGATAAAAATTTAAAATTAAAAAAAATTCTTATCCCCCTAATATTCCTCCCCTCTACATCACATATTCTTAAGTTTGATTTCATATGGTCAGTGAAGATTCTGACCTTTAATTAAAAAACAGGTGATGCCTATAAAACATTAATTCCCAATAAAGAAATTTAAAAAAAATAGGCGATCCAGTATCTTGTTTTGATCTGCCTACCATAAAATCAATTTTTTTCCATCAGAACGGATGAGATTTTAATGAGACACTAGAAACATATATATATATATATATATATATATATATATATATACATATATATGGCTTATTAAAGTTAATACGGGTCATCCTGACTATAAATAAAAATAATGCAATAACCAGAGTTAACAATAATAAAAATAATGTGAAATTTAAAGCCTGTGAGAAATGTCAAAAGCTCAGAGGTATTTTCTTGCATCCCCCTTAAGGGTTAAATTGCAGACAGGGAAGCAGGCAGACCTGTTGCTAGGGCAGGAATGGCGCAGAGCCTCAATGTAGCTATTAATCTCCCAACCAAAAAGGAAAAATCAAAACACTATATTTCATAAGGTGCCAGTGATTATCTTAATCATATAATTATCCTAATAGATTAATCCTATTTTTTATCTCTATAAGTAAGATAACAATTTAATATTTCTCTGGGTTTTGCAAAAAATAAAAAATGGAGCAAAAGGAGTGTGATCATCAGACACACACACACCTTTTTTTTTTTTTTTTTGCAGGGATGTGAGGGATGAGATTACATAAAGGAAAACGGAGAAAAACAACTAAAGACCTTTCATAATCAAATAAGTATACAAAAGCTATTTTTTAGATGCTAATAGCTGAAATACATAGGAAAGCCTTTTATAGAAATAACCCAAACTACTAAAGAAATCTCCAATAAAAATGTATCTAGCCTTCATGAAAAAAAAATCACAAAATAAAGTAAAATAAGCCTTAACATTCTTTTATAAGAACAGATGTCGTAAATACGTCAATTGTCAAATTAGCTTTTAGCTGACCACACCTCAAATGAAAACCCAAACTGGAGCTCATAAGTTGTTATCCACCTTGGTGTTTGTAAAAATAATTAAGAAGACAAGTAATTTGATAATGAGTCAGGTTTTTTTTTTTTTTTTAACTGATTACTACAGGCTCAAAAAAATCTGTCTGGACAAAAGACATGTAAAAAATACTGGACAGGGAAAGGCTAAGAGGAGAGTGATAAAGGAATCAACAGGTAAGACAACACAAAAATCAGGACATCACAAACATTTAAACACAGCTCATGTTTACAAAAGCTAGCAAACTGGGGATAAAAATCTATGATCCGTACGGATGGTGGAAGGTTAAAAATCTTAACATGATCAAGTGCTCATACAAATCATGTGAATGCCACTTAGTGCTAAATGAGAAAGACAGAATGGGCATGAGCAGAACACTTGAAAAAGGAAAAATACTGCAGTCCTTTTGAACACAGAAAAAAAAAACAACAAAAAAACAGGTCCTTGAAGGGCAGCATGAAGGAGGACACATATGTCCCAAGCTGGCCAGCAGGAAGACACCAGCCAGAGTCCCCAGCTAACAGTCATGGCACTGGGGGCAAGTTTCTCCCCCAGGGGAGAGTCAAATGCCCTTCCTACACCATTTCCTAGCAGGGCTGAAGTTTCCCTTGTGTTTCTAGAACTGCTTTTATGTGCTGTTCCTTCAAGCAGCCTAGAAATTTGCATTTGAACCCTAAACAGGATGGCCTTCCAGAATGGCAGGTCAAATGCTTCCCTTCAAAACTGGCTTCTATTGGTAATCTGGCCCTGAAGGGACCCAGAATCCCAGCAGACAGAGGGCAACAGGCATTATGGATTCAGCTGAGCTCCAGGAAGCCCTGCAGTAAACTGCAGTGTGTGTGTTCACTGCCCGAGTGTGGCTTGGCAGTTCACACTGAAGCCTTGCTCGAGCACACACACGCACACACACACATCTATCAGTCTGAGGAACATTTGCATACACGTATGTACACAGTGTTATATTTTTATTGAGGGGAAATTCACATACACATGAGGTTTACAATTTCAGTGAACAAATTCAGTGGCAATTCCACTTGCACGATGTTGTATAAGTGCCATTTCACTCTAATTCACTTAAAAAAAAAACAAACCAGCAAATATTTTAGAAGTAAAAAGCCAAATAATGACCCGGTGCCAATGTTCCGAAGACATACAATAGTTTACAGAACAGAGTGAATATCTTACTGTTTTTGGATTTGACATGGGTCTTTGCATACATTGAAGACAACACAAAAATTGGTACAGGCCACTAGTAAATCAATTCAGCAAAAACTTTAACAAGCTAACAATGTACACAGTAACGGCTTTATCATTAAAAAATAGAATTGGAAAGGCAAGCAAAGCTTTATACACAAGGGGTGTGTGACACATTCTTATTGGAAATAAATAAGAAGTGGAGGGGAAGGAAGAGAACACAGAAAGAAGCCAAACACCAAAAAGTGAAAGAAGAGAAAATATATATTCACACAAGCAACCATGTAGAAATTACCACGTGCATCCCCAAGAGTTTTATAAAATGATAAATACAAACACTATCTCAATATTAACTTTATAACTCAGACACACTTAAAAAAAATCTGTGTGTTCTGCATGAAAGGAAAACAGATAAATCTGAACCCTTTTCTCCCTGGGTGAACGAGCAGGTAGGAACCTTGCAGGTCTGGGTTGAACCTCTAGGTGGCAGTGTGCTGAGGCCCAAGGGACCCAAGGTCCCACTCAAACCTCTGGGATTGGCTTTGGATCCCAGACAACAAAGTGACTTTTGACTTTGTGACTCAGCTTCTTCTTCTGTCGAGTGGGGAGAATTACAGGCAAAGGAGTCACATCAGCACCTGGCTCATGGTAAGTGCTCAAATGTGAACTGCTATTTCACTTCTCCACTAGCTCAGTGGGTAAGAGTAGAACACAGATGTTAAAGATGGCACCTACCAGACTATCCTATCTGGAGAGGCTGTGGGGGCTTTATCATCAGGCCCAACTTCAGTGTATCTTAAGGAGCCAGGAGCGTTTCTCCTGGATTTGGAGATGTGGGCTTTAGTTTCAGCTTGTCTCTTTGGTGAAAGCTGGGGTGTGACTGTCTTAAAAATGGCTTTTCTTACCACATGGTCTTTTTAATCATTTGCTTTCTTTCCCCCAAATCTGTTTTTTTTTTCCTTCTTCTTTTTCTTCTAAAAAAAAAAAAAAAAAGGGGATGGGGGAGTGGGGATCAAGGGAGACAGGACCATAGTATAGCTGGTAGTGTTACATGGATGGAGAGCTGGGGGCACGGGGAACACCCTGAGTTCCGCACTAGCATTGACAGCAGTGTGCGGTGGCATGTGCTGCACACCCAGCGACAAGCAGCCATGTGACCACTGCACTGATGTGGCCGCCAGCTGCGGTGCAGCAGGACACCCGTGGCTGTCCTCTCACCTAAATGCCTACAGCTCAGCTGACCTGCTGAGGCTCGGTCCACCCACGGACAGAAAGCACTTTGAGACCAAGGGGGCAGCAGTGCTTGGGACAGCATGCATTGGGCCCTCTCCTCTGGGACGGTGGTGACGGCAAAGCTTACTGCTAACTCAATACACACGGCTTCAGTGCTATTGGTTGTAGAGCACACACAGGCCCAAGGTAAATGGTCCAGTGGGGGTCACCTTACACAGCTTCAATTTCCTCAGACCAGGAGAAGCTGTCTCCCCAAGGAACCCCCAGCAGTGGGATTATAACAGTGAAGCCAGCAAAGGAGATGAGTACAAGGATTCTTCTTTCCTTCACCCTCCTCCCTGGTATCTTGTTACACATCCCAGGTCACTTTTCTATCTTTTGAAGCAAATAAAGAAATGCTAAAACAAGTTGCTCGTGTCTTTCTTAGGTTGTCCCCAATTGTGACAACCACACCAAGCAGTGTGGGGGTGACCTAAAAGGCCCTCAGATGCCTATCCATTGGGGGTGGCTATGTGCCTACTTGTCCCCAAACCAGAAGTAGACAGGGTTGAGCCTGGAGCTGAGAGGGTGCAGGGGGACACTCTCAGTGTGCTGTGACCCTGAGAAGTCCATGCCGGGACATCACCCATAGGGAAATAGTTCCAATTCTAATCCCACATGGAGGGCTGAGGAACTGACCATTCAAAGAGGACACTGCCTTCTGCCTGATGCTGTGCAAACAGGTGATGCTCTTCCTTCTACAAAGACTTGAAAAAGTCTGAAGCTAGTGCTAAGTAATCCATGTTCATGGAATGAATGAGCTTGGCTCCATTCAGTTTATGCATTTTAACAGCAATCAAACAAGCAAACAAAAGCACCTGTGTGCTGTCAGAACACCCTTATGGCTATTCTTCTTATATACAGGAGCAGCCACAAACCTTTTAGGAACAAATAACTTGCAATTCAGAAAGCGGCCTAGTGGATAAAGCAATAGACTCTCAAATACGAGGTCTTGGATTTGATCCTGGCTATTCCCAGTGCCAAAATGATGCTCTGTTCCACCACATACCCACACAACTCTCTCTCTCTCTCTCTCTCTCTCAGTTTCTCTCTGTCTCTCCCCATCCCTTCCAGTAAATAAATAAATTTCAAAAAAGAATAAGTAAATGATTTGTGGTCCAGAAGGTAGAGTAGTGGATAAAACATGAGACTCTCAAGCATGAGGTCCCAAGTTCTATCCTTAGCATTACCTGTGCCAGTGATGGTCTGGTTCTCTCATTAACAAATAACTAACACTTAAAAGAAAGGCAGAAGATTATAACTATAGAGTATGGTGAAAAGAACCCATGTGCCTGATAAACAAATGCACACCCTCATCACCAGCAATTCTGACCCTCCCTGTGCAGTTCAGCCACATCCTGAGTGTGTATGTGTAGAAACAGTGGAGAAGAGAACCAAGAGATAGCACACCTGGCAGAATGTAGGCCTTTCCTTGCGTCCGGCCCTGGGTACGAACCCAAGCATATGAGAACACCCTGGGCAGCACCAGGAGCTCCAAGGCGGGTGGCTCAGTACTGTGGTGTCTTTCTCTCTTAAAAGACAACTTGTTGGTATGCATGAGACCCCTTCTGTTTCATTTGGTTTAAATCCCCCCTGCTTAACACTATTC
Organism: Erinaceus europaeus; assembly: GCF_950295315.1. NCBI lineage: Eukaryota > Metazoa > Chordata > Mammalia > Eulipotyphla > Erinaceidae > Erinaceus > Erinaceus europaeus. The sequence goes on along the minus strand of NC_080164.1, from coordinate 118,542,550 downwards.
TATTTACATAACCACTTCATTCTATTTATATAACCGCTGTTAACAAGCACCTCCCTCCAGGGCATTGGTTCAATCCCCACTGTTTCATGATATGTTTTTCCTCCACCCCCCCTCCTTGTCACACTCTGATTGTCACCAGTCACTTTTCTCTCCACCCTCTCTATGTCACACCCTGTTTCCACCCTACTTGTCAAGTATATATAAAGACAGCATTGTGAGTTTTAGAGTACTTTACCTTGAGTTTAGCTTAGCTCGTCTTAGATTGTGCTGCGTCCTGCATGAATAAAGAGATACTGCCTACAGCTCAACTATGAGTCCCTGGTCTTCTGTTACCTGCCTGTGAAGCCAGCCCGGCGAAAACAACATAACCCGTCAAAAACGACAACAACTGAGAAAGACTAGGCCCAGAGGCCACTCAAAAGTAGCACACAGGCATGTTTGAGGTCCTGGCTCTACAGAGCAACATAAATAAAACAATGGACAAAATAAAGGCACCACAGGCTCACTTTTCCCATGTTAATACTCCTTCTGGTCACACACCAACATGGGCTTCTCATCACCTGCTGAATGAAGTTAACACTTCTCTAATTGCCAGAGACTTCTGTCATCTGATTGCGCTGCTAGGTGCACATAAGTCAGTCAAATTCACTGTCTGGAGCCAGCCCCCGAGCCAGCACTCCCCCACTCCTGCTTCTCTGCCTGAAACAGCCGTCACAATTCAGCCTCCACTTGACCTTCACCTCTCAATTTTGATTGTTCTGAATTCACCCTGACCCAACCACTCAGGTTTATCTGCATCTTTCATTAAAGGTTACATCTGAGAATGGACAATCGCCTTTTGTTACTGGCTTGGTTATATTTCAGTTTCCCTGCACAGTGTATTTCTCAGCTATTGAGTCAATGTAGCCACTGATTAGATGAGAGATCAACTCAATAGGAAGAATAAGGGGCGAGAGTGCTAAGAACGATGCCACAGATAAAACACAGAGCCAGAAAGATCACAGTGCAAAAGTAGGCAAGGAAGAAAAAAAAAAAGTTCTCCAACAGTAATCATTTTAGAAGAAACAAGGCACAAGAAGACAGCTCAGTGTCACAGCACAGGACTTGCATGACGAAGGTCCCAGGTTAGATCCCTGGCATGAACATGAAAAGAGTAGTGCTCTGGCTAGTCTATCTGTCCCAATCCATAAAGATAGATAAATAGGATCTTAAAAAAAAAAAAAAGATAAAGTAGGAAGGAAGACATTAAGATTCCCAACTCAACTGCAAACTATATCAAACTGGCACCAGCTCACTTGGCTCCTTTGGTTTTTGACTGAGACACTGCTATCATCTAGCATATGCTGTGTATCTTATGTTCTCTGGAACTGACACAAGAGCTCAGATCTCTTCAGAAAGAATGAAAAGGCTAGCTGTGCCATCTCCACATCTGTATGCACATTTGCTACTCTAATAAAGTGGTCATCCCAACTGTCTATAAGACTTGTGACAACTATGATGGTTGGTTATCTTTGGGAGGTCTGAGGGTGTGGGGATACAGAACCTTGGTGGTGGGTGTCGTATGGAAGTATACATTGTAATCTTATAACAAACTACTAATAACAAATAACAATTGTTTTTTTTTTTAAAGATAAAATATGTTTTTTTTAAAAAAAAGTCATCCCAACCCGCAGGAGTGAGAAATCATCTAGGCCGAGAAACTCACGTTATCATCTGCCACCAATGTCCCAATTCTAACACATTATCAGACTGTGGGCAACCAGTCACTTGTTCTTATTTCAAAAAACACTTTGTTAACAACAAAACTCCCAATATGTAAAGAAAGGCCCTTGCTTTTAGCTTTTAGTGTTTATCAAATAAGGGTCTTGGTTTAACATCTATTTGAAGCAAGTCTAGACTCCATGTGAGCTTATTGGTAGCAAGTCAGTTTCAACAACTGAAGCCATTTTGTCAAATACTTGGTGACCTATGAGGCTTTTCCTTGAACTCCTTGGAGCCCACACTTTTCCCAAAGCCAAGACAAGACTCTCTGGATAGTCAGAAAGATTTATACAAGAGTCAAAGCCAGGCCAACAAGGGGCTCAAGTTGGACCCTCTCTCCCTTGTCTCTTGCTCCTAAATGTGAGAGTGCAGGGCAACAAGGAGGTAGCATCTGACGCACAGCAGCCAGGACCCACCTGTTGTCCTTGCACACGGTCACCTCATCTCCCCCAGGTATCAGCTTCTTCTGTTCAACCACTCCGTAGCTTTCTCGGCAAATCTATAGTCAAAGAGTAAAAAGGAGACATTAGCATTCTACCGCTCATTTTTCTAAAGCTTAAAGGCCTAGGATGAGCTTTCAGGACAAATGCTGCTTTGTAACTACTTATTAGCCTCCAGAAAATTCTTGTGGGAAGAGAGGGAACCTGAGTCAGAGAAGTACCACATTCAAAGATGTCTTTTGTTTTAAGATACAGAGGTGCCAACACATGTCACCAAAGAGAGCATGCAATGAATTCTAGGAAAGAAATGTGTCAGAAGTCAAGAGGATTACTGCTTCATGACTGTTTTTAGGTGCTAGAGTCATCACGCATTCATTCACTCAGCACAGTCACATGAACTCCTGCAACACTCAAGACATGATGACTAAAATAATTTAGCAAGAGGTCCCTGAATCTGTGCTTTCATTTGGAGCAAAGTGAATGTTAATTATCACTTGGAAGCATGATGAAAGAGACAGTCACAATCATAACACACCGTGGGAAGCCTTACCGTGAAGTTGAGGCAGAAAGTCTCTTCAATATCTTCGCCGGGGTAATCTAAAAGCTCTTGAAGACTCCTAATGATAGAATAACAGAGAGAGGGAAAAAGGCAAATCAGACACTGCCATAGCGTTTCTTCCTTACTCACATGTCCAGATAGTCAATAGGCAAAACTAAAAAACACTTCTAGAATGAATAGAGATAGATCCAGACTGAGAGAAAATCATGTTACTTCTTTTTAAAAAATATTTATTTATTTATTCCCCTTTTCTGTGAGAGAGAGCGTATGCGCACACGTATCCATAAACTACTGCAAAATATATACCTGAAAGCAGGATTACACTAGAGTTTGCAGTGAGTACCTCCCCAACACTTCCTCTCCACTATTCCAATCTTGGGATCCATGTTTGCTCAACAAATTGTTTGGCTTTGTATGTTAACTCTCTTTTCAATCACCAGGTTCCAGATGCCACCAGGATGCTGGCTAGGCTTCCCTGGATTGAAGACCCCACCAATGTGTCCTGGAGCTCAGCTTCCCCAGAGACACACCTTACTAGGGAAAGAGAGAGGCAGACTGGGAGTATGGACCGACCAGTCAACGCCCATGTTCAGCGGGGAAGCAATTACAGAAGCCAGACCCTCTACCTTCTGCAACCCTCAACGACCCTGGGTCCATGCTCCCAGAGGGCTAGAGAATGGGAAGGCTATCATGGGAGAGGGTGGGTTATGGGGATTGGGTGGTGGGAATTGTGTGGAGTTGTACCCCTCCTACCTTATGCTTTTGTTCACTAATCCTTTCTTAAATTAAAAATTTAAATAAAAAAAAAAATTTATTTATTTATTCCCCTTTTAAAATATTTATTTATTTATTTATTTATTTATTCCCTTTTGTTGCCCTAGTTGTCTTCTTCTTGTAGTTATTATTGTTGTCGGTCACTGTTGGACAGGACAGAGAGAAATGGAGAGAGGAGGGGAAGACAGAGAGGGGGAGAGAAAGACAGACACCTGCAGACCGGCTTCACCGCCTGTGAAGCGACTCCCCTGCAGGTGGGGAGCCGGGGGGCTCGAACTGGGATCCTTATGCCGCTCTTTGCGCCACGTGCGCTTAACCCGCGCGCTACCACCCGACTCCCAATCATGTTACTTCTATCTTGAAAGAAATCCAATTAGCCTTTTCTTCCTGCTTACAAATCTATTGAATTTATGAAGTTAGTCAGACTTAGATTGGATATACCTGTGTACCTGTCACTCTGGTACACAGCAGGAGATGATACAGTAGGAGATGGTACTGCACTGGCTCTACAGACAGGTTGCACATATATACAATAATAAAAATGTTAATAATAACACCCAGTAGATTGAGAGGTTGCTGAGCTGGTAGAGCCCATGCTTGGCAAACTTGAGTTCAAACTCTGGTTCAGTTACCTGGCACCACATGGAAGCACCAAAAGACAGCTCCAGAGAGAAGTCCATGGCTGATGGAGCTGTGCTTTGGTGACTCTCCTTAAATATACAGAATTAAAATAAAATGAGCTGGGGAGGTGAGTAGGTGACATCATGACCATGTGAGGCCCTCAGTTTATTCCCCAGTGCTACATGAAACAAAGAATATGTTTATGCCAAAAACAAGCACATCCTAGCTTTTAAGAAAAAAACAATTTTGTAACTAATCCTCACTTAAGTTCTTTGTGATCTTTGAATCTGACAAGTCCAGCAAGAGTTGCCCAGGGAGAAAATTCTTGCTGTGGAATTTAGTTAGTTATCACTGGATTATTGTTGGTGTTTTGCACCTGCATGATTTCAGTGCTCTGGGCAATCTATTTAATCTAAGTTAAGTTAGATAAAGGGTGAGAGACAGAGGTAGAAAGAGGAGAGACACCACAGCACTGTTCCACTACTCATGAGGCTTCCCCTTTGCAGGTGTTCCCATGTGTTGGCCTGGGGCCCAAAGCCAGATCACTATGTATGGGAAGTGTATGTTCCACTGGGTGAGCTGTCTCCTCACCTTTTTGGTATGGAATTTAAATTCACTACTGATTAATGAGTCAAAAACCATTACTTAGTATATTATTCTCAGTCAGGTTGGCAGAGTATATAGTCCCCACTTCTGCCCCTCTCTGGTCTTCTATTTCAAATAGCAAAAGCATGAGCCTAATCTGTATCTCTGATGGCATTATAAAATTAATCTAGTGGGGCTGGGTGGTGGTGCACCTAGTTGAGTGCACATGTTATAGCGCGCAAGGATCCAGGTTTGAGCCCCTGGCCCCCACTTGCAGAGGCAAAGCTTCACAACTGGTGAAGCAGGGCTACAGGTCTCTCTCTCTCTCTCTCTCTCTCTCTCTCTCTCTCTCTCTCTCCTCTCTATCTCCCCATTACTCTCAATTTCTGGCTGTCTCTATCCAATAAAAATAAAGATAATTAAAAAAATAAAATTAATCTAGTTATTTTATGAGGGAGAAAGACCAAAATACTGCTAACTCATAGTGCTAGGGATGAAGCTTGGGCCTCATGTATGAACTCCATTCTCTGTGCAACCTTGCCAGATGCTCTTTGGCCTTGGAGAAAACACTCCACCTAAACATTCTTTTTCTCCTTCTATACGCCATTCTATACGTATCTCAGCACTGGTGCCCTAATTATGTGCTTTGACCATCTCATTTCCAGTGGGCTCCTTGGAGTCTATTTTAAAATTGGCAGTCTGGCGGGACTGAGTCTATTTTAAAATTGGCAGTCTGGCAGGACTGAGTGGTGGTGCACCTGATAGAGAACTCATGCTACAGTACTCAAACACCCAGGTTCAAGTCCCCGGTCCCTACCTGAGGTGGAGAAGCTTCACAAGTGGTGAAGCAGTGCTGCAGGCGTCTCTCCCTCTATACCTTCCCCCTTCCCTTTCAATTACTCTCTGTCTCTTTCTTGTTCACAGAGGGTCAAGCTCATGGTATATTTTGATACTTGATCTTAACACTACTTATGATTAATACAGAGAAACTCAGGATAAAAAGCATTTGAATAGTAAGAAAGAGAATGATATAAACACAGTCACACTGCTTTTAAAAACCCTGAAGTTCTTCAAATGGCTACACATAGAGCAATTCCACTGCTAGGTACATACCCAAGAGGAATGAAAACCTATATCCAAACATAAACACTGACAGAAATATCAACAGCAGCATTAACCAAAAAAGTTGGAAAGCAGAAAGAAGTCAATTATCTATCAATTGACTGATAAGCAAAATGTGGTTTATCCATACAAACAGAATAGTGCTTGGCAATAAACAGAAATATTGGCTGGGAGGTCAGGTGGTGGTGCACTGGGTTAAGCACACACAGTGTGAAGTGCAAGGACTGGTGCATGGGTCCCAGTTTGAGCTCCTGGCTCCCTACCTGCAGGGGGGTCGATTCACAAGTGGTCTGCAGGTGTCTTTCTCTCTCTCCCACTCTCTGTCTTCCCCTCCCCTCTCAATTTCTCTCTGTCCTGTCTAACAATGACAACACCAGCAACAATAACAGCAATGACAATAACAACAATGGAAAGAACATGGCCACCAGGAGTAGTGGATTCACAGTGCAGGTACTAAGCCCCAGAAATAACCCTGGAGGCAAATATATATATATGAATCTTGATGACATGCTATGTGAAAGAAGCCAGATATGAAGGACCATATGGTGCATGATTCTGTTTATATGAAGTGTCCACAACAGGTAAGTTTATAGAAATAGGTTGTCTACAAGGAAGCAGGAAGCAGATAAATGACTTGCATGCAAAGAGACAGGAAATAGATCAATGACTGCCTACAAAGAGTCAGGAAGTAGATCAGTGGTTGCCTACAGGAAGAAAAAAATCATATCAGTAGTTGTCTACTGGGAGATGGAATTAGATCTGTAGTTGCTTAAAGGGAGACAGGAAGTAGACCAGTGGTTGCCTACAGGGAGATGGGAAGCAGATCATTAGTTGCCTTCAGGGAGACAGAAAGCAGGTCAGTGGCCACCTACAGGGAGATAGGAAGTAGATCAGTGGTTACCTACAGGGAGACAGGAAGCAGATTGGTAGTTGCCTACAGGGAGATAGGAAGCAGATCACTGGTTGCCTTTAGAGAGACAGGAAGTAGATCAGTGGTTACCTATAGGGAGACAGGAAGATCAGTGGTTGCCTACAGGGAGACAGGAAACAGATCAGTAGTTGTCTGCAGGGAGACAAGAAGTAAATCATTAGCTACCCACAGGGAGACAGGAAGTAGATCAGTAGTTGTCTACAGGGAGATAGGAAGTAGATCCGTGGCTACCCACAGGGAGATAGGAAGTAGATCAGTATTTGCCTACAGGGAGACAGGAAGATCAGTGGTTGCCTAGGGCTTAGGGAAGAAGAAACTGGGACTGTTGACTTCAGCTGGGGAAACAGCATAATGGTTCTGCAAAGGACTTTCATGCCTGAGATTCTGAGCTCCCAGTTTTAATCCCCAACATTTATCTTCAGCCAGAGATGAGCAGTGATCTGTTAAGAGAGAGAAAGAAAGGTGTGGAGGATGGGAGGATGGCGATACACAACAAAAAAGCAGGTTTGTTTTTTAGATAATAAAAGCATTCTAAAAATCTATTGTAGTGGTGGCTGCTTAACTTTAAATATACTACAAGTCAATTGTATATTTTAAGCAGATGAACAGCCTTTTAAACTTAAAATTTTTTAATTAGAAAAAGTTTTCCCCCACACCTATGGACATCTAATCTTTGACAAAGGGGCCCAGACTATTAAATGGGGAAAGCAGAGTCTCTTCAACAAATGGTGTTGGAAACAATGGGTTGAAACACGCAGAAGAATGAAACTGAACCACTGTATTTCACCAAAACAAAAGTAAATTCCAAGTGGATCAAGGACTTGGATGTTAGACCACAAACTATCAGATACTTAGAGGAAAATATTGGCAGAACTCTTTTCCACATAAATTTTAAAGACATCTTCAATGAAATGAATCCAATTACAAAGAAGACTAAGGCAAGTATAAGTTTCTATGAGACTACATCAAATTAAAAAGCTTCTTCACAGCAAAAGAAACCACTACCCAAATCAAGAGACCCCTCACAGAATGGGAGGAGATCTTTACATGCCATACATCAGACAAGAGGCTAATAACCAGAATAAATAAAGAGCTTGCCAAACTTAACAAGACAAAAAATAACCCCATCCAAAAATGGGGGGGAGGACATGGACAGAATATTCACCACAGAAGAGATCCAAAAGGCCAAGAAACACATGAAAAATGCTCCAAGTCTCTGATTTTCAGAGAAATGCAAGTAAAGATAACAATGAGATATCACTTCACTCCTGTGAGAATGTCATACATCAGAAAAGGTAACAGCAGCAAATGCTGGAGAGGGTGTAGGGTCAAAGGAACCCTCCTACACTGCTGGTGGGAATGTCAATTGGTCCAACCTCTGTGGAGAACAGTCTGGAGAACTCTCAGAAGGCTAGAAAAGGACCTACCCTATGATCCTGCAATTCCTCTCCTGGGGATATATCCTAAGGAACCCAACACATCCATCCAAAAAGATCTGTGGACACATATGTTCTTGGCAGCACAATTTGTAATAGCCAAAACCTGGAAGCAACCCAGGTGTCCAACAACAGATGAGTGGCTGAGCAAGTTGTGGTATATATACACAATGGAATACTACTCAGCTGTAAAAAATGGTGACTTCACTGTTTTCAGCCGATCTTGGATGGACCTTGAAACATTCATGTTAAGTGAAATAAGTCAGAAAAAGAAGGATGAATATGGGATGATCTCACTCTCAGGAAGAAATTGAAAAACAAGATCAGAAAAGAAAACACAAGTAGAACCTGAAATGGAATTGGCGTATCACACCAAAGTCAAAGACTCTGGGGTGGGTGGGTGGGGAGAATACAGGTCCAAGAAAGATGACAGAGTGACCTAGTGGGGGTTGTATTGTTATATGGGAAACTGGGGAATGTTATGCATGTACAAACTATTGTATTTACTTTTGAATGTAAAACATTAATTCCCCAATAAAGAGATAAAAAAAAAATTTATGTAGTGCTGTCGAAAAGTCTCTGGACCACCCACTTACGTAATACCACTGAGCAGCCTCCCTGATCTAATTCCTATTGTACATTTTGAAAGGGGAGGGTAGGAATAGAGAATGAAAGATGGAGGGCAGGTATTGGCGCATCTGGTTGAGCACACATGTTACATTGTACAAGGACCCAGTTCAAGCCCCAGGTCCCCACCTGCAGGAGGAAAGCTTTGCAAGTGGTGAAGTAGTGTTGCAGGTGTCTCTCTACTTCTCTCCCTCTATTACCCCCTCTCCTCTTGATTTCTGGCAGTCTCTATCCAATAAATAAAGATAATAATTTTAAAAAAAAGAGAGAATGAAAGACAGAGAAGGGAGACAGCAAAGCACTACTTCACCACCCACAGTGTCCTCATGTGGTGCCAGGGATTAAACCTACACCCTCACACATACTAAGAAATGCATTTGTTCTACCTGAGACAACTTCTAGGCCCAAACTATTTTTTTAAATATTGTTTATGAGCTTGTTGTTGTGTCAGAGGCAGAACTTCACATCACAAAATATGTGGTAGCACAAATGACCCACCACCCATGTGCCGTCTCCTCCTAATCAAAGTATTCGCCTCCTCCCCCCTTTTGTAACCTCAGATCTGTGGATAGAGACCACGGGCTTATTAATGTTTCATCTCATGTGACCTTGGTTTTGTTTCTTACATTCCACATATGAGTGAGATCATCAGGTACTTGTCTGTAAAACTTTTTTTTTTTTTTAAAAAAAGACTCCTTTTGCAATACTTTCTCCCCTTATATTTCTGAACACCTACACCTTAGGATGAAGTATGTCCAACAAAGTCTAACCATATGGTTCCAGAACTCACACTGGTACACCTAGTACCTTCCACCTTTCATCCCTGTGCCAGAAGTCACTGTGGCAATGACATGTGTCCACCTGCTGCCCCTTAGTTTAGTACCTTCCTTCAGTTGGTGACAACTCCTTCAAGTCCTCCAAGCCAGGCTTGACATTTAGTAACTTCTTATAGAGAGCCAGTGGGAAGTGGAGGTCGACCACAGTAGAGTTGTAGATAGCGAGTCCACAGGTTATGCCAATCAAGTGAAACCAGTTGTGCTCTACGAAACACTTCACAAGATGGATGCAGACATGTTAAACAAGTGCAGTGTCTGGCTCAAACCCCTGCCTCTCCACCTGCAGGGGGGTTGCCTCACAAGCGGTGAAGTCCGTCTGCAGGTGTCTCTCTCCCACTCTATTTTCTCCTCCCCTCTCAATTCCTCTCTGTCCTACCCAAAAAATAATAATTTTTTTTTTTTTTTCCCTCCAGGGTTATTGCTGGGCTCGGTGCAGAATCCACCGCTCCTGGAGGCCATTTTTCCCCTTTTGTTGCCCTAGTTGTTGCAGCCTCGCTGCGGTTATTATTGCCATTGTTGACGTTGCTTTGTTGTTGGATAGGACAGAGAGAAATGCAGAAAGGAGGGGAAGACAGAGAGAGAGGGGGAGAGAAAGATAGACACCTGCATACCTGCTTCACCGCCCGTGAAGCGACTCCCCTGCAGGTGGGGATCCGGGGGCTCGAACCGGGATCCTTATGCTGGTCCCTGCGCTTTGCGCCACGTGCGCTTAACCCACTGTGCCACCGCCCGACCCCCAATAATAATAATTTTTAAAAAGGCCTCCAGGAGCAGTGAATTTGTAGTGTAGGTACTGAGCCCCAGAGATAACCTGAGGCAAAACCAAAAACAAACAAAACACCAAACAAGTGCAATGTCAGCAGCCCTCTTGACACCATGCCAATTTGCCTCAATATCTTCTGAAACAGAAAAACGGCTGATAAGAGCGCCATAATTCCTGCCCCCAACCCCACCCCCAAGATACAGCATAGGCTAAGTTAAGCAGCTCAGGCCACCCAGTGAAAGAACAACCAATATCATTTAGAATCATACTGCCCAACAGAAATCCTTCAATAACAAAGACATTCTATTCTGGATGGTGCCCTGTAGTAGCTACTGAGCACCTGAAATAGGGTTGGTTGGTCCCACTGAGGAGATGAGTCTTTCATGATCATTTTGCTTAAGTAAAATGTACATATAAGTAGCTACTGGTGGCTACCTTTTAGAACAGTGCAGATCTAGGGAGACAACCACACTACGGTCAGGCTAAAGACACAGAGCCTTTTAAAATGTGGCCCTCCTATTGAGTTCTCCAAAATAATGTGTGTATGTGTCTGTATGAGACTACATACACATATGGTCACTGTTATTACTAAAAGTTATTTAAATATTACTTTCGGGGGTCGGGCGGTAGCTCAGTGGGTTAAGCACACATGGCGCTAAGTGCAAGGACTGGCATAAGGATCCCAATTTGAAACCCCGGCTCCCCAGCTGCAGGGGAGTTGCTTCACAGGCAGTGAAGCAGGTCTGCAGGTGTCTGTCTTTCTCTCCTCCCTTCTGTCTTCCCCTCCTCTCTCCATTTCTCTCTGTCCTAACAATGACGACATCAATAACAACAACAATAATAACTTAAACAATAAAACAACAAGGGCAATACAAGGGGAATAAAATAGCCTCCAGGAACAGTGGATTCGTGGTGCAGGCACTGAGCCTCAGCAATAACCCTGGAGGCAAAAAAAAAAAATTATTACTTTCACAAGTCAGGAAGTCAGAAAGTATCTTTGTCAGCCTGTGCTCTTTCTTCCCTTTAAGGATAAGACAACTTGGGATTTAATCTGCTAAAAACAGAGCTGAGGTCTTAGCAAAAGGGAAAAAAAGAAGAAAAAATAATTGGTCAGATACATTATTTAGATATTTTAATTACGATCTGATATTCCCCTTTGCAGATCCAAAAGCCAGGGGACTGGCTGGAAAATCAAAAAAACATTTAATTCAATCCAGGGGCTTAACTGTGATTTACCGTGTCTGAAAACCAGAGCAGATTAGACTCCTGATAGTAGGTAAACATCCCATAGATGGGATTCAGAAGTTCTTTCAGCAGCAAGAGGAAGAACTCCTTGGTGACTCCCCCTGCATCCACTGCTTCTTCACCATCAAAGATCACCTGAAGAGAATGAAAATCAAATGAATCCTTTAAAGAGATTCTTGGCATTTTATCTGCTTTGTTGTTGTTACTTTTTTTTTATATCTATTTATTTTGGATATATAGAGAGAAATGGAGAGAGAACAGGGAAAGGAGGGAGACCTGCAGTCCTACTCGTTTCTGTGATGCAAATCATTTGCATAAACGTTATGCTGTCTCCCCAGCCCCATTTTATCTTTTTTCTTTTCTTTTTCTTTTTCTTCTTCTTCTTTTTTTTTTTTTTAATGACAACCCCTTGCCAAAGACAGAAGAAAGAAAAATGTACCAGAGACTTTAGGGATGCGATGGAAACTGTAAGGTTTATCTGCTGACCACTAACTAGGTACTTGTAGATAAACTACATTTTCATAGGTATTATGAGAGACACCATGGTAGTTTAGCATCTGTCCACAGAAAATCTACCATGGTTCTGGGGTGGTGAGGCAAGCATAAAATAATCAGAATCAATTACATATATCTTTTGTGCTTCCACTATATATTTCCATTATCTGTTTTATTTTGTTTTGTTATAGAGGAGGGGTTCTCATGCATGTACAATTTCAGTAATCCTGCACCACTTTTCATTCAGAGATAAAGTGGGACACAGAGACACACAGCACCAATTTCCACCAGTGTCCATGGTACCTCCCAGGTGGTACCAGGGTTTGAACCTAGACTATACATGGCAACATATGTGCCCCACTTAGTGAGACATCTCACCAACTCATTGCGTATTTTCAACTATAAATAAATGCTATCATAACATATAAATAGTCACTTTGTACCTTGCGTGTACAACATTCTTTGGACATCAAAATGAACACCCAAAGTCCTACTTCCTTGTTTTCATTTCTGTACTGATAGTTTCAATAAATACAAAAATCTATCCACTCTCCAGTTAGAAGCTATCACTGTGAACTATTCCCACCTGCCACCCCCATAAAAAGTCAATGATTGTTTACTTATGTCTATATATTTATTTGTTTATCTTTGGTTTATACACCCAGAAGTCAAACTGCTGGGCCACAGAACATCTGTAACATGTGCATTCAACCATGTGTGCCACCACCTGGCCCCTTTCACAGAACATCTGTATTACCAGCTTTACCAACACTGCCCAAATACCTTCCAAAATGGCTGTAGCAGTGTTATGTTTTCAATCACAAGCTTCTGAATATTTCATTTTCTGTACCTCCCTGCCCATCAGAAGTGTTATTTTCAAGTCTAAGGGGTGTTAAGATGGTATCCCATAGGATTGCATTTTACATTCCCTTTATCAATACTATGGTTCAATGTTTTCCTTTTTTTTTTTTTTCTTAGAGAAAAGGAGGAAGGGAGGGAGGGCGGTAGAGAAAGAGAGAGAGAATGAGAGAATGAAAGAGACTATAGCACTGAAGCTTCCTTCAGTGTGGTGGAGGCTGGGCTTGATCAAACCTTGGATCACATGTAGCAAAGCTAGGGAGCTGTTTTGCCAGCTTTGTTTTTCATGTTTACTAAGTATTATGCTTTCTGTTTTAAATTATGAAGGTTTCTTTATGGTTCAATATTTTTTGTCAAATTGTTTACTAAAAGCCTCGTTACCTATATTATTGTCATCCTAAAGATATTCTCTTATATTTTATCTTGCCAATTTTAAATTTGGTGAACTTTCCCCTTTTTTTCTTTCTCAGCAAAAGTTGAATCTTGATGCTGATTTTTTTTGTAGCCTGAGGCTTTTTATTACTGATTTTCCCTAATGGTAATTATTATTCAGATTTTTTTCCCCCTCAAGTCACTTTTGAGGCTAGGTATTGTCTGTTTCATGAAAATAAGAAAAAAAAACTAGCAAGACAATACATTTTGTTTTCAAAGAGACCAATATACTGAGAGTTAGATGTTATCTGCACCTAGAGGAAAGCAAAGATTAACTTGGGTCAAGAAAAACACTTTCTCTAAGGGGTTATTGAAGTAACAGAGAGGAAGATGTTCTAAGCGAGCTGAACTGCAGGAAGGGTTGTGCTAGACAATGGGCCTTGTGTCACGACTACAGCAAACTTCACTGAGAGGTGGCTAGGTGCAAACAGCCAGAACCTAACTTTCAGTCTTACACACAGGGATTAGTATTTTAGTGTCCACTGCACAGTTAAGACCTCAGGCACAGAGCCATCAAGAGCATCTCAGAGATCATATCTTCTAGCTATGTTCAAGGCTGACTAGAACAAGACAAACAAAGAAGGTCAGACCCTAGAACTCTCATTTATAAATTCCAGCACAAGACTTAACTCAGACCAGATGTGCTGCAGAGCAGCTCCTGTCTCCTCTGAATTACTGGTGGACAGAAGGCCTCCCGCTTTGCAATATCAAAATTTAAACTAGGATCTTGTAGGGACAATTCCCTGGCAGATTGGTGGAACTGATGGTACTCAGTGGACATTCTAGAAAGGGTAGAAGTATCATGGGACCCATCAGTTTCTTGCCTCTTGGGTTTCAGAAACTGGAGGATTAACAGCAGGGTTGGAGAAAGAGATACAGAAAGCTTCCAAGGGACAGAGAAAGGGTTTTAAGACAACTTCAAATCAATCACAAGACAGTAAACACACTGTGTGTGTGCCCAGCACCGTGCCAAACCCTACCTGAGTAGACAGATAGTGGTTATACAAAGACACACCATCTAAGAAGAAAGTCGATGGCTTAACTGAATAATTTCATAGTACCAAAAGTATCTGGCACAACCCACTAATAGTTACTCAGATGATTTCACTACATCACCATCTTTTTTTTTTTTTTTTTAACCTTCTTTCACTTAAGTCTCTGACAAAAAACTTCCCAAGGCTGCACTGATAATTATCCCTAATGAAAGCTTCAGGTTTTTGCTGGTGCTTGCTTATCTGGGGGAAGTTTGGGAAAAATACACCAAAGAGAACAGAAGCAGTCACAGAAAGCCCTAGAATCCCTCAGTTGTGTTTCTTACTGATAATGTTGAGCTGTTCTTTTCAGTGACTGGACAGATAGAGGTGGTGAGAGTCTTGGGAAATGAATGAGAGAAATAAAGAGAGGCTACATTTCACAAGTTCAATATCAAGCATGTGTCCAGTCACCAGCACAAATGGAAGCAACACCCTGAAGGGCAGGAGAAGATTCGGGGGAAGGCTCACCTTGAGAGGCTTCTTCAGGTCAATGTCGGAGTGAATGCTCAGCTCCCTCAGGGCGTCTCCAACCAGGTTGTTTCTGCGGACGTGGAGGACCAGGAAGGGGCTTCTGGCCAGCAGAGGCTCCAGAGTGAGTAGCATGAAGACATTCTGCAGGTTGGCTCCATTGACGGCCACCTGGAATAGCAAAGGCAAAGGACATAGCTCAGAGCACACTGGGACGCGCAGGGCAGCCATCTGTGTGCACGTACCTGAGGGCACTGGGGAGCATGCTGACTGCTTCTCAGTATGCTAGGCCATTATTCCACCCCCCTTTAATCAATTAAATAATAATAATTATTAGAATAACAGTAATAATAATTATTATTGCACCACGGTTATCACTGGGGTTCAGTGTGGGCACTATGAGTTCACATTTTTTGGCTTATTTTCTTCTTTCTATTTTATTTGATAGGACAGAGAGAAACTGAGAGGGGAGGGGAGTTAGAGAGAGAAGGAGAGACCTTCTCTGCAGACCTGATTCGTAATTTGTGAAGTATCCCCTTGCAGGAGGAGAGCAGGCTCGAACCTGGGTCCTTGTATGAGGTAATGTGTATGCTCAACCTGGTGCAGCGACACCACCTGGCCTCTTTTCTGTCTTTTTCCTTCCTTGTTCACTCAGGTGTCACTCAGGCCTCACACTTGTGCAGATTCACTACTCTAGACTGTTTTGTTCATCCAAGTAGAGGGCAGTGGAGGTATAGCTCACTGGGGAGGGCACATGCCTGGACACACATGCAACCCAGGTTCGAGACCCTTACACACCAGGAGAGGTCTGTGGCACTGGTGGCACCTTTCTCCTCCTCTCTCTCTGAATGAAAGGTTGGTCTGGAAAAGGCAAAATCTCACATTGAGAGGCCCCAGATCATAGAGAGAGAGATTCAGAGACAGAGATAAAGGGAGAGACACCACAGCACCAGAGCTGGTCTCTGGTGCCACAAGCAGGGCAAGGCGTACATCCAACCTAAAGAATGGTTCTCTCAGGGAACCATTCTTAGTTTCATCCTAATTACATAGATTTCCTAAAGTATTCACGTTTATAAAACACATGCCTGCCTCCCTCCCTTCCTTCCTTCTTCCTTTTCCCATTGAGGCATTTTATTTGCACTTATGTATTATATCCTAGAAAAAGAACCCCAGAATTTTCCCTTCTGTGTATTTTCATCTTGCTTCTTCATGGTCCATGATGCCAGCTAAGGTTGTCAGTACAGGGAAACCAAACTGATGGGATGGGAGCAGGTTATTCTGCCATTTTTCTAGGTCTTTGACCTGTACATCAAATTCAGAGCTAATCACTCCACACTTGTTTAACCTGCCAGTGAAGTTCATCACAATTTTCCCAGCTCTGTGATCATCAATGATTTCAAATTCGCAATGTAGCCACACTTCATCATCACAATCAGAAACTGGACAATGGCTCTGGAGCACGGTCTAATAAGAGCCTGGCGTTTGCCTCTTTTTTTCCAGCACTGTTGATGCTCTTGAGAGCATCAGCCAGGATGTTCATGCTCACCATTATGGAGGCATGGAAAGATGGCAGAAAGAGGACGGGAAGGGAAAGCACACAGAGTTATCACAAAAGTCTTTATTATCAGAGCCCAAAGTGATGAAATGAAATGGTTTTTGAGCTAACTGACCAATTCCAGGAAGATGATTCAGACCAGGTGATAAAAACTCTTAATAGCTTACAAGAAAAAATATCAGAGAGTAGATAGAAATCCTGACTTCCAGGGGCTGGGTGGTACCGCAGTGGGTTAAGCACACATGGTGTGAAGCGCAAGGACTGGTGTAAGAATCCCAGTTCGAGCCTCCAGTTCCCCACCTGCATGGGAGTCATTTCACAAGTGGTGAAGGAGGTCTGCAGGTGTCTGTCTTTCTCTCCCCTCTACTGTCCCCTCCTCTCTCTATTTCTCTCTGTCCTGTTCAACAACAACAATGGCAGTAACAATAACAACAACAAGGGCAACACAAATGGAAAAAATGGCCTCCAGGAGCAGTGGATTTGTAGTGAAGGCACCGAGCCCCAGCGATAACCCTGGAGGCAGGGGGAAAAAAAAAAAAAAAAAAAACCAGCATCGAAGCCTACTCAATTCTCGTCTATCAGGCGTCAGTAAATGATGGTACATGGACTAAATCTAACCTATTCCTTATTTCTGCAAAGCTTTTGAGCTAAGAATGGTTCTTACATTTTTAAATGGTTGGGAAAAAAACTAAAAGAATAAGATTTCACATGTGAAACAAATCCAAATTTCGGTATAAAGTCTTACTGGAATACCACTGTATTTACAGACTGACCATCCCAATTCCTTCTGCTACAGCACAGTTGAAAAGTGGTAACAGAAAATTATTATGTAGCCTTTTATGATGCTCAAAACCCCCTGACACAAAAGTGCACTCACACATGTACTATATTCAACAAGGGATGGCTGAAAAAAAACTTACAATAGTTCTGTAAATTATAATGGAAGCTGGTCCAAATACATGTTCTCTTACTAGGACAAATTAAAACCATTCCCAATTGTGTAGGAGAAAAGCAACAGTCATGAGAGGAAATGATGTTCGAAGTCTACCTGCATCTGTAGCTCAGCATCTGTCTGGAGCATTTTGGTCTTGGCTTGAGCATCAAAGATGAAAGGGTAGGAACAAAGTGTGACAGTGTCCTAGAATGAAACAAAATGTTGGCCACTTAAAGTGTTCCACAGAGAGTGCTGATGGAAAAAAAAAAAAAAAGTAAGGACAGTTTTAAAAGATCACTTACCTGTATTATAGAAGGTCTGACTTTCTGTGTAAAGAAAAAATAAACATCTCTTACGGGGATTACATAACCATGACTTTTTACAACAATACACATGTAAAAAAAATAAATAACAAAACATACAACCGA
Source organism: Erinaceus europaeus (assembly GCF_950295315.1). NCBI lineage: Eukaryota > Metazoa > Chordata > Mammalia > Eulipotyphla > Erinaceidae > Erinaceus > Erinaceus europaeus. The sequence goes on along the minus strand of NC_080164.1, from coordinate 118,524,646 downwards.
TCTGATTACTTGGGATGGAACTAACACTATTAGAATAGATGACTTTTGATGGAATAATCCATCCAGATGTCTTGATGGATACAGAGTAAGAATTTAAAAAAAGAAAGAAAATTTAAAACCATTTAAAAGGCTCTTTCAAGGCAACTCCCTAACTCTATTACTTAAAACAACCATCATGCTAGCTCCCCAATCTCATTTTACCATTTACAACCTTGCTTCTCTTTCATAGGGAATCCAGTTCTCAAACAGAACTTTACACACTTGACTTTCAGAGTTTATTTACTGGGAAAAGAGGGGAATGCGATGTGTATCATACTGGTGAGCATAATACATCTCCTCTTACATACACAGTTACTCTAATGAGAAACCAAATACTTAGAAAGCTGTCCCTGGTGAGCACTTTGGCCAGTGTGCAGCCAACAGAAGATACTCCATCAGTGTGTGAACAGAATCTACAAAGGCTTTTCAGGAGGAAATAGCAGGAGTAGAAAAAAAAAAAAACACAAGGAAATATACCTAATTAGGTGTAAGACAGTTTCATTTATGGGGTGGGTGGGTGTGTGGGGAGGACTATCTTTTCCAAAACTTTCTGCTAGGTTATATAACACACATCACCATTAGCTCAAAAAAAGACATCAGCAATCGAGACCATGCTGGGTTTAGACAGGAAAACATGGCTCTAGCTTAAGAGTTCTCTGTGAATCGTTTTTTATAATCCTGCTTTTTTTTGGTCACACTAAACCAAAAAGTAGAAAAACACCTATATGAGCTCCTTCCTTAGCAGAGTGCTACCTCTATAAATTGTCTTTATTTTAAAGGTCGTGGCCAGTGTCGCATTATGCGTTATTGTCCAGGGGGGGCAGGAGAGGAGAGATGCTGGCTTCCTTTTTAAGTGATGCGTCAGTACTCAGGGCAGGCCTGAAGAGGCCTGGTTCGCTGTTGGAAGGAAGGCTTAATAGCAGCTGAAAGGAGAAGTGGGAGCTGGCTGAATCATCTGGGGCTGGTAGGCCTCAGCACAGAGCCCCCCACCAGGCAGCCCACAGCCCCGTAGGCCTCAGAGCAAGTGTTTGGTTTGGGGTTTGATTTCAACAAGACATTCTGGCTCACGCACATGGAGTATGTGAAGCGGATCCATGCTTTATTGATTTCAGAGTTTTGTATGCATTTGACTTGCAAATCTACTTTGGTTTTGTAACTGTCTCAGGGCTGTGAGTGAGAAGTATATGCCCACCTCCTTTTGTATCTGTGGGCATTTCCATGCAATCATTTCAAGGCAATTTTAATTATGATCCACACTGTTTATTCTTTAGAAATCGGGTCCTTTGGGGATTCTGGACTGCTTCCAAAATGCAGCTGCAGACCCAGATGAAGATCTGTTGCTGTGCCTCTGAATTATTATGCCTATGAGCGTTTGGATTTTAATTATGATAATTTAATATCTTTGAATTTTATCTTGTGAATGCTGAATATCTTAGAAGTGATAACAGCACTGCCACCTCCATGCTGTGTGAAATAAATATTAAGACAGCAGTCCTGACTTTGCTCCCCAGCCTAGAAGGATGCATGTGAACTGGGAGGACAGGAGACTGTCCCCCCACAAGAGGTGGCCTGTCTTGACTGATTCAGTCCCCCAAAATGAGTCTAACCAACCTAATGCCATTAAGAGTGCTGGTGGATGACAATTCCAGTGTTCCTGCTGGAAAGGAGGCTGTGAAGTCACCTTAGCTCATGTCTGAAAGTGTAAGAAATGAGACTGTGTCCCCTGGGACACAGTTAGTAGACCTGACAGTGATTACATTTAGTGAAATAAGCAGAGGTGAAAGACAACTACAGGATGGTTTCATTCATATGTGGAATCTCATGAGAAAACTCAAACATATAAACTTGCAAAGAAAAAAAAAATCAGAAGTCAACTGTCTCTAAGGCTTTGTGAGAACTATGGCAATTATTCCTGGGGGTGGTGAGTGTGGTGTAGAACTACTATATATGCCCTGAAATTTTTAAATCTTATAGGGCACTATTAATCACAAATTTAAAAATAGCTTATAGATACAATTAAAACATGGAAGTGGAGGAGAGGAAGAAGGAGGAGGAGGAGGAGGAGGAGGAGAAATGATGATGCAGCAGTGAAGAAGTGTGTAGTCTGGAGCTGGGAGAGTGGTAACCCTGGGGTGTAATTCCCAGCCTATGTCTCCCACACCTGGCTGATGGAGGGAGGAGGGGGCATAATGCCTGTAGCCTCAGGCCTGGGCAATACCAGCAGCAGGTGTCCCTGGACCCACCCCAGGCAAGCCTGGCTGACCAGCACCCTGCAAGGCAGGTACAGAGGCTGGAGTCCAGGGTCTCAGGCCTACATACAATTGGGCCTGCAGGCAGGGCCCTGGGCCTCAGTGACGCAGCAGATATCCACAGACTCATCCCTGGAGAATGTTTCCCTGGCTCTGCCGCACTCATGCTGCCCTCTGCTGGGCTGTGTGCTGCCTGACTTTCCAGTGTGAGGGTTAACAGCTTAATCAAGTCTGAATAAACAGGTCATGGCCATTTCTTTTTTAAAATAAGCAGAAATTGGGAGCCAGGGGGAGGCTCACCCAGTATAGTGCACATGCTACGATGCCCAAGGACTTGGGTTTGAGCCCTCATGTCCAGGGGGAAGCTTCATGAGAAGTGAGGCAGTGCTATAGATGTCTCTCCTTTCTGTCTCTTACTTTCTCTCTCCCTCCCCCATATAGATAGATAGATGATAGATAGATAGATAGATAGATAGATAGATAGATAGATAAATAGATAGATAGATAGATATGCCAGAAACAAGTGCAGTTGTGTAGGCACTAATCCCAATAATAGTGCTGGGGGGGGGGGAGAGAACATGAAAAAATGAAGTAAAATGTTCGGGGCTGGGTGGCAGCATACTTGGTTTGAACTCACATTACCACGCGCAAGGAAGCTGGCTCAAGCCCCTTGTCCCTACCAGCAGGAGGGAAGCATCATGAGTGGTGAGCAGTACTGCAGGTGACTCTCTCCCTCTATCACTTCCCTGCCTCTCAATTTCTTTCTGTCCTCTCAAATATAAGGAAATAAGTTTTAATTTTTTTTAAATTTCAATTTAAAAACTGAGCAGAAATCGGGCTTTTATTTTTTTATTTTACCGCCACCAGGTTATCACTGAGGCTCAGTCCCTGCATGAGGAGTCCACCACTTTCCACAGAGGCTACTTTTCCTTATTTTTCTTTTGTATTAGATAAGACAGAGGTGAGGGGGAGATAAAGAGAGGTAAAGAGAGACACCTGGAGACCTGCTTTACTACTCGTGAAGCTTCCCCTCTTGCAGGTGGAGACCGGGGGCTTGATCCCGGGTCCTTGTGCACAGTAATGTGAGCACTCAACTCAGTGTGCCACCACCTGTCCCTTTAGCCACTTCTGAATATTCTTTGTGCACACTGGAGTCTGCTGCACAAGTGTGTGACACCCCTCTCAGCTCCTTTTACTGATGCTGCCACAGTGTCTCCATCAGCAGGGACATCAAGTGGACAAGAATGGTTTACAGAACGGTCGTTGTTGAGGGCTTGCTGTATGGCAGGTGTCCAGCACTCTGCTAAGCGAGGTCTTCTAGGCTTGCTCTCATTTAAATCTCACAACACTATTAGAATCTGCACTCACAAAGGAGGCCTGTCAGTCTGTAAAAATTAAGTAACTTGGGGCCAGTGTGGAATAACTCACTTGGATGGTGCACTGCTTTGCCACGTGTGTTACCCAGGTTCAAGAATGGCTCCTACTATATTGAAGGAAGCTTCGAAACTGTGGTCTCTTCCACTCTCTCTTTCTACCTACCAAATAAATAAATAAATAAATAAATAAATAAATGACCCTGCCTAAGATCACATCGTGAGGCCAGAGTTGAGATGGGAACCCAGTTCTTTTCAGCGAGAGCATGTGCTCTGAACTATAGACTATGCTGTCTCTGCCCAAGTTTTAAGATATAAAAAACCCATTTACTGTGTTGTTTATATTTCTGTTTACACACACACACACACACACACACACACACACACACTGTGGTTTATATATGTCTGTGTGTGTATATATATATATATATATATATATATATATATATATGTAATACATTTAGCATGTAATACATTTAGCATTTCAGTGAAAATCCAAGATAGCAAGAAATTTACACTTCATCTCTAATAGTATTTTATCTTTCAGGATGAAAGAAAAAAATTCCATGGAGAGCACAAAGGGTTCCACAGTTATCTGATCTAATTATCCAGCCTTCTATAATATCCACCTTCAATAGTGAAGAGGAGCTGAACATCTGGTATTTAAGACCTATATTTGCTTATCAAGTGTTAAGAGAAAGAACCTACAGAAAAAAAAAAACTGTAGAAGCACCTCCATTTAAAGACATCAGGGAAAGTCTGAATTTTACAGTCAGTAAAATGTTTGGTGTCAAGAAGAACTAGGGTTTATTAATATATTTTTATACAACACCAAGTCATAGAAAAGGTAGACCAGAAATCAGAAAAAGTGGTTTTCAGGGGCTGGGTGGTAGTACACCTGGTTCAGGGCATTGTTACCATGCACAAGGACCCCAGTTCATGCCCTCAGTCCCCACCTGCAAGGGAAAAGCTCTGAGAGTGGTGAAGCAGTTTTACCGGTGACTTTATTCTCTCCCTCTCAGTCTTCCCTTCCACCTCAAATTCTCTCTGTCTCCATCCAATAAATGAATAAATTAAAAGTTAAAAAAATTATAGTGAAATGAATTGGCAAAAAAAAACAAGTTTCACTTCTTAAGACTCTGTTTCCTCACCTAGAAACAAAGCCATAGTGGGCCTGTGCCCAATTCACAGGGGCAAGCAGAGCTCACTGCCAGCCTCCATGATCAATCGCCTACATGAACCCACTACCTGAAGACTAGACCCACCACGCATTATTGGGACATATTTTGCTTTTTCCGGATAATCATAAGAGCTTCTACGACCATAGAATTGAGTCTTGACAGGAGTCATTTATCACGGTATTTGACAAAGGACACAATCTTGCTTAAATATGAGAGACATTACTTGAGTGTATGTCACTGGTGTTGCTGAGACTTCACTGCTCCAGGCTGACTTTTTCAGATAAAGAGATAGAGACAAAGACTATGACACGGGAGCTTCCTCCCCGTGCAGTGGGTGCTCGAACCTGGACTGTGCCATGACAAAGCAAAAGCACACTATTAAGTGAGATTATCTTGACAGGCCTAAACAAACCTCTTTGAATGCCATGACCAGAGGGCCAGGCAGTATCACACCTGGATAAGCGCACAAATTACAGGGGTAGGACCCAAGTTCAAGTCCCTGGTCCCCACTGCAGGGGAAGGCTTCACAAGTGGTGAAGCAGGGCTGCAGGTTATCTCTGTCTTTTTCCCTCTCTATCTCCCTCTCCTCACTCTATTTCTCTATCTCTATCCAATAATAAATAAATAAATAAGCAAAATATTTCTTAAAAGTGCCACAACTAGCCTCCAAAAGCACAAGGAAACTACCATCTGATGTGGAAGGTGAGTGTGCTAAGCTGGCCTGGGCTCACTTAAGATGTCTCTGCTGCAGGTGGCTTCATGACAGCCAGCGCCCAAATTATCATTCTGTTTTCTGCCAGCTTTCAGACTGCTATGCAAACACACACCTCATAGACAGGATTATGAAAGGACCTTGTGTCTGTCCAAGCCAGCAGCAGTCAAACTGAGCCACGCTGTAACCGAACCAAGCCAAGCAAGACAGGAGGGCACTTCATAGGCCCTGGATGGCACATCCAACACCCATGAGAGCCAAGTCAGGGGCATGGGGCTTTCCATACACTGAACCTGAACCAGATGTAGTCAGTAGGGCTTCAACAGCTGACATACAAGGACTGAAGTGGGCAGTCAGAAGTGGGGAAACTGGCAAAGATAACAGAAGACCTGAGCTAACTTTAGTAGACTAATGATTAAGACTATGGCCATACTACCCAGAACACGCCTGGTCTTATCTGATCTCAGAAGCTAAGCAGGGTCGGGCTTTGTTACTACTTGGATGGGACACTATTAAAATATGACAAGTCAGCAAATGATCCTTTCCTCAATGTCAAAACCAAGCTGCATGGGGTTGTGGCACATCTGAGACTCATTTGCAGAGCCACCCTAAACCCCAGCCTAGCCTGGCAGCGCCACCCAGGAAGTCAGAGCATGCTACCAGATCTTCCAGGTTCCAAATTCAGCAAGGAAATTCACCTTATCTGTCTTGGAAAAAAAAAAAAAACAACACCTCATCGGTATTAATGACACTCACAGGATTCCAAAATGGGTCTGCAAAATGTTTCATCTTGCAGTAATAAAACTGCACCCGTAACACCACCTCCACTCTTCCTCCTCCCAGGCCCTAGTAAGCATCATTCTCCACTGTTTCTAGTTTGACTACTTTCGGGGCTTTGACTTTTTTCCCCTTTTCCTACCAGGATTATTGATGGTGCTAGGCTGCCAGAGGTCATTTCCTTTCCCCCTTCCTTCCTTTCTTTTCCCTCTCCCCACCTTGACAGAGGGTGAGAGACAGCTAGAAAGACAAAGAGAATGGGAGACACCTAGAGCACTGCTCTACCACTATCCAGCTGCCCCTATGAAGCCCGCCCCCCCTGTCCCCCGGTTTGGCTCAAACCTGGGACCTAGTACACGGTAACATGTACACTCTACTGGGTGAGCCACCACCTGGCCAAGCCATCAACTGACTCCATTTTGATTTTTCTTATATCAGCAACGAATCAGAACTTCTGAGTGAGTAGCTGTTTCTGACACCTTACGACTACTTGTGATTATTCAAAGTCCAAGGCATACAAATGTAAAGTCCTGCCTGACAAAACAGAGACAGTACTAACACACACCAGAAGGGTTAACAAACCAGAGGGCTCAGCTGGGTCTTGTTCATCTTTACCGGAGCTCTGAGAGGGAGACTGAAAGAAACTCTCAGCGCCTGTCCTTACCATGCCTGCCTGATGCAAGAACCACATGAGGTAGTCTTCCTGAATGTCCACGAGACTGGAGATCTCAGGGATGTAAAACGCATCATAGTCTACATGCTTGACTTTAAGGTTTACCTGACAAGGGATAACACAAAGACAGTTAAACCCACACAAGGAGAAGACAGTTTCCTTTCTAACCATGTCAGTAGGACTTTTTACACTCCCCATCCAGTCAACCCTCTCCCCAGGACTTCTCTCCATGTTTACCTTATATAGCTTCTCCAAAAGCTTGAGAGCTGCTGTAATATAATTGTTAAACAGTACAGGGATTAAGAACGTCTTTCTTCCCCTCAGGAGATAAACGACTGCACCTTTATAGAGGTTTACCAGCTTCATGAAATATTTCGGGCATACCTGAGACCACCAATTATCTTTATGAAAAAAAAAAGAAAAAACATATTTCAAACACACAGCCTTGATCAAGTATTTATGTCTTCTGCCTACTGGCTAAAAACTACTTCAGCTAGAAGATGAACATGAGTCTAAAGCACAATTTATCAAACTGACTTTTTAAAAGAATCTATAAAAGCATCTTTGAAGAGAGCAGCAGCTGTACATGAATCCCTGGAGTTTTTCTTAGTATCAGCTTTATCTGATTCCATTTTTCCCTCAAAGACTCATTCAGAAGACTAATCTAGAGTTCAATTCCAAGGGCATTTGTGGACAAGATGCTAAGATACATCCTGTGGGCAGAAGCATTCAGATATCCTAGTCCTTTCAGCTCTCTTCTCAACTTTCACCTAACTTCTGTACCAGGGATGCAAAGGACACTGGGTCCCAGGGCGGCACCAGTATGGTAGCCCTCCTTCCCTCTGATGGGCTCATTCTTTGATACACTGACATTTTCATTTCATCCAAACAATGCCTCCTCTTATACATACAAAAAAAGATTAGAACATAGCTTCGACTTAGGCAGGAAAAAATACAGCCACACTAAAAAAGTCACAGGATGAAACATGATTGCTTTTTTTTTTTTTTTTTAAGAATTGGTGTTTCAGAGTTAAACTCAAGGCCTCATACATGTGACACACACACATATAATAGCACACTAATAGCAATGTGCTATTAGTCACACACATATAATATGTGCTATTAGACACACACATATAATAGCACACTAATAGCAATGTGCTATTAGTCCCAAACATCTGAGATTTCTGAAAATACTCCAGAAAAATAAATAGGTAGTTGACAAGTAGTATAACTCAAACAAAAAGGCTAAACTATGGACCATCTTGGATTTGTGTGACTAACAGCTGCAGTGTTATTTCTATTTTGAGGGGTTATTCTTTTAAATTTGAATCTCCATCATTAGGAGTTTAAAACTAAGTGTAGAGCTCAACACGTTTAGTCTTTCTTTGCACTATCTAAGCTAAAAAAATAAATAAATAAAAATAAAACCCACAAAGTGAAGTCCTGTCAAAAGACTCCACAGCCTACTAAAACACCTGAGAAAATATGTTCCTGAGGCCTTTGCATCTTTAAAAAAATTAAGGGAGGACACATAACTAGTGTTTTCATTCACGTTTCTGTTTCTACATCTTCTGTCAAGGCAGATGCATTATGGGAAAGCCATTCTACCCTCAGACCATGGGTCTCTCGCCTCTTAAGGAGGCCACGCCCGAGGAACATCCGGGCCAGATGGAGCGCAATTACTGAGTTGTAATGAACATCTGAGAAAAGTTACCAGGGAAAATAAAATGAAAGGAAAAAGCCAGGTGACACACTTTCTGCACTTGATTACTAAAAACATCTCAGGCGCCACTCCCATGTAAGACACTCTCCAAATGCACTGAGGAACGGAAGGTTCGTATCTCAGCAAAGTGTCCGGAGCCTGCAAAAATCACTGTGGACTCAACTGCCCTACAAAAGAAAAACAGAACAAACATTCGGTAAGTCTCCATGAGGTCAATGTCTTCCTCTCCGTTTCTGGAGACTTGTGCACCAATAAAACTGTTCAGTCTCACTCCCACCCCCTTAACTAAGCATCAGAGGAAGAGCCAAAGAGGGATAGTCACATTTGAGGCATTATGAGCTACCAGGTAAGAAGAGAAGAGAGAGAGTCTGAGTTAGATACCCTAACTATGTGAGTACTTAAAAGACTAAGAGTCATCTGGCATGACTCCTTTCAATTAGTCTAAATAATAGCTCACTTTGCTCAAATTACAAATATGGCTAGTTAGACATTAATAGCATAGAAAGGTTCAGGATGTTAAGTGGCCACAAATACATCCTCAGGATTTAACCCATTGACAGTCAGAAGTCAGACCAATAAAATCAGAAACACAAAATCACTGGTTCTGAGGTCAGCAAATTCACCTAAGACTTTGCTAGGGTTCGTGTCCAGACGCAGAATGGCCATTGCCAGGGGAATAGTCAGCGTGATGTAGTACTTGGAATCCTGGAGCAAGGGAAACTCAGGGAGGATTAAGTAGATTCTCATTGCTTCCACATCAGGTGGGGAGCTTGACAGCTGAGGAATCAGGCAACTTTCAAAGCTGTTCAAGATCTGCAGGTGAGGAAAGAAGGGTGAGTGATGCAAACCTGGCTAAGGACAAGTTATCTCTAAGCTCACAGGCAACCTGACAGGCCCTTAGTACCCACTCACTTAGTGTATGCCCAGGGCTTACCATGAGCCAGGGGGCTGGGGGAGGTACTCAGGGCACAACGGTGAAAAATCCACAGGTCCTCACCTGTGCAGTTCTTACAATCCAGAGGGATACTGCCTTATAGAAAGGCTGGAGTCAAGAAGAAAGCCCGAGAGGTGGTGCTGTGGATAAAGTGTTGGACCCTCAGGCATGAGATCCTGAGTTCAATCCTTGACAATACATATGTCCACAGAGTGGTGTTCTAGTTCTCTCTTTATCATTAACAAATAAATCTTTTTTTTTTTTTAAAGAAAGCTATAGGTAGGTCAGATTCCAAAAGTGATTATCACACAGTTAAGACATATACAAGATTTTTGTCTTTTCCTTTTCCGCCTGGAAAAGTGAATTCTTCTATGCAAAAATACATTTTTATAAAAGCATGGGTTTTTAAAATAAAAAGAACATACCTGTTCCAGAATCATGGTATGCTGGGAGTTCATTAGTTTCTCAAATAATACTCTAGTTGAATTCAGGTCAATCCCAGGTATTTTGGGGCTTGTTTTGAAATGCTCATCAATTCTAAACAGAAAAGTGTATACAAAATAAAGTGAAGTAAACATTCTGACAGGAATCATAAGAATAATCTGTGCAAAGTGACTATGTTTTAATTTGACAAAGAAGACAATGTCCCCAAATACTGTATTTTGTGGGGAGCCTGGCAAAAAATATGGCTCTCTGAAATCCCTTTTTCAAAATCACCTTTCAGTTTTCAAGCCTTGCAAAGTTAACGTTTTTCTTACTAACATAAGGAAAACAATATATTCATATAAGAACTAATTGCACAACAGCTGTTTTTAACTTCTAGCAACGATCCCCCCCAACCTTATATATCGAAATTTCCCCCCATTTAGACTTAGAAGATGTTTCTTTAAATTCCTACTCTAGAACATACCATATATGTTAATAACAAAAGAACTACTTATTTGAAAAACAGGTTTCTGTTCGCAAGCAATGGGCATCTCAGCTACTTTCAATACCCTCTGACATAAATGTTGTGATTTACGAAAACATGAACAGAGTTTCCTACTTTTTAAATAAAATCCTAATTATGTGGTCTTATAAGAACATAAATGGTACCAACACAACGATTGCCACCTCAACATGCTTCACCTCAGACTGTATCCAGAGACTTCACATGTGGAATGACAACCCTTCAGCTTCATTACTCGGGTGAGACCTTTCTTTTTATAGTACACTCTAATTTCATCTCAGGTGGTTCACTTTCTAACAAAGTCCCATAACCTAGATATACACCAGTTTCTGTGAGAGAGAGCTTATGTGCACATGTATCCATAAACTACTGCAAAATATATACCTGAAAGCAGAAGTACACTAGAGTTTGCAGTGAGTACCTCCCTAACACTTCCTCTCCACTATTCCAAGCTTGGGATCCATGATTGCTCAACAAATTGTTTGGCTTCATATGTTAACTCTCTTTTCAATCACCAGGTTCCAGATGCCACCAGGATGCTGGCCAGGCTTCCCTGGATTGAAGACCCCACCAAAGTGTCCTGGAGCTCAGCTTCCCCAGAGACACACCTTACTAGGGAAAGAGAGAGGCAGACTGGGAGTATGGACCGACCAGTCAACGCCCATGTTCAGCGGGGAAGCAATTACAGAAGCCAGACCTTCTACCTTCTGCAACCCTCAACAACCCTGGGTCCAGCTCCCAGAGGGCTAGAGAATGGGAAAGCTATCATGGGAGGGGGTGGGTTATGGGGATTGGGTGGTGGGAATTGTGTGGAATTGTACCCCTCCTACCTTATGTTTTTGTTCATTAATCCTTTCTTAAATAAAAAATTAAAAAAAAAATAACATAAATGGTCAGGCCAAGAGGAGATGCTTGAGCTTTGTTTGTTGCTACACTTCTCAAAATAAATGTGCCCCAAACATGGAAGCTACATGCTTGAGGTGACTCCTACTATGTTAAGAGCAGAAAGAAGCCATCATTGCTTTGGAAAACGGGGTTTCCTTTCCTCTCACTTGGTTTCCAGTGATGCATTCTGCCTGTGTGGGAGCAGGATTCCTGAAACCACACAGATGTCTGTTTAAAAAAAAAAGTCTTCATTGACAACTCTAAGGGATGTGTGGCACTAAAGGTGCATCACCTAGCATAACCTTCATAGGTGTTCTCCTTCCAGAGCACAGTTTCTTGAGATCAAATGAGCTTGGCCATGTTCAGGGTGGTATAGCTGTAGACAAGATAGCAGTTTCTTATCCTTATACAGCTGGCCTCAGGGGCTGGACACTTCGCTGGGCATTTGGGGCTGAGATGCATGGTAGCCCCCGTATCCTGTACCCACCCCCCTGCCAGCTGGATACTCAAACCCTCAGCAGTCCTAAAAATTGTCCTCCACACATTGTGGACTATCCCCATGGCAGCTAAACCACACTGAGAACCACTGTTCTAACATACCAGTATCAGCACAATTAGGAACACTCAATATACAACCAGGAAAGGGCTAAGTAAGGGGTATGAAATTAATTAGAAAGACTTGTTCCAGATTTCCCTGTGCAAAGTAGATGGCTTTGCAGTCTCTAGATGGAACTGCAGAAAGTTTCGGAAACGACTTCTCAGCCCACTGGGGATATGAATTCATTCACACACAGGTCTCAAGTCTGAGTCTCCTTAAGAACTCAGAACCTGGTCATTGGCAGAAAAGAGCTCAGAGATAGCCAGAAATTGGGGTCACTAGAGATCAAATTCCACAGCAAAGCCCTCCTCCTCCATCAAGTTCCTGAGGGAAATATTCCTTCAAGGAGGAAGGACAAGCAGAGAAACTCTATTTACTGCTCAGGAGGTCAGTCCAGATGTAATTTCCTAGGAAGCAGGGCTGCACCTGAGTCAAAGAAACACCCAAAACTTCACTAGGACCTTCCCTAAAGTCATTCATTTTAAGAAAAAAAAAAAGGGGGGGTGAGTAGACCAAAGGAACCAAGGAAGTTAAAGGATTAAGAGCCTAAACACAGGTAATATACTGCATAGTGGTTATGACACTTTCGAATAACCTGAAACTCTTTCACTGAACCACCAACTCTTTAAGCAATCCAACTTCTTCACAAATCATCAGCTTCTAGGCTAGATGAAGGCAAGTCACCACCAAAGAAAATGGAAGCCATTTACAGCCCTTGCTGACTATGTATATGTACCATACAGATACATATGTGGGGGTTTGTTTGTGTTGTGACTATAAATCACTTACTTTTTTTCTAGAAAACTTCCATTCCAACACGCTGCAGAAGATAGTATCTGAACAACACCACTGCCCAGAAAGAAAAAAATAAAATGAGGTAAGTCTTTAATAATGACAAAATAAATGATTGTCTAGACACCTACAACAAACAGATTACACATCTACCCCGAACGTCTTTGTTATTGTTGTGGTGGTGGTTATCAGGACTATAGCTGGGGTTCAGTGCTTACACAACTCCACAGTTCCCAGAGACCATTTTTTCCTTTTTATTTCTGTTTTAAATAGAGGGTGAAAGACAAAGAAAAATAGAGACAGAGAGAAGAGAAATACCTGCAGCACCGCTCCACCACTTTACCAGACGTGACTGTAATCCCCTCCCCAACCATGCACTTCTCACCTTAACCAGAAGGCTCAGGTCCCTGACTGAGACCTTGAAAACTATCACTTTGCCCAGAAGCTGTATAGAATTAGCACTCACTCCACACATTTTTAGTTTCTCCACGAAAGTGGAGGTAGTGGTTCTGCTACTAATTTGCAGAGGTGATTTCTGTGTTTAGGAAATGGCAGTTCAGTCTCTCTTTGGGTTTCTTTTTGTGTGTTTGAAGGTCAGGCTGGATGGATCTTAAGATGCTGGCGGTTGAGGAATGATGTCCCAGATCATTATCAGAGGCAAATGTTCATTCATTCAGGAGCTCTGATGTTCTCTTTGTAACTTTAACACAACGACATTCTTGTCCATTTTGATACAAGATAGGATGTTTCTAAAGCAAATATGTATTTTTCAAGACTTGACGTGGCTAATAAAGAACTTCTATTATTGAGACCTTCGTGTAGTACCTACCATGTGTAAGGACCTAGGTTCAAGTCTCTGGTCCTCACCAGCACGGGGAGAGCCTGACATTGACGGAGCAGTGCTGTGGCTATCTCTCCTACCTGTCCCTCTCTATTTAGCTGTTTCTCACATATATTTAAAAAATGGCCAGTAGGAATGGGGGACCTGTGCAGGCACCAAGGCTCACTGCTAACCCTGGGGGCAACAAATAGATAAGAAGACAGAGAAACCCTAGTGTCATGGTCCCGACAAGACACTGCTATGCCCCCTACCCCCACCCCAAAGTCCTTTCCCTGCTTTGTAACTAGCTTGAATCCTCTGGCAAAGCCACAGTAGATGAGAAGGATTCTGTCACATCAGTCACTCCAGCACATCCCAAAGACTCCCCAGTGAGCTTCAAAACTTAGGTCTTGGGTATCTGTCTCCCAACAGTCGAAGCTACGAAGCAAGATGCCCTATGCACATTTCTGAGAACAATCTCCACTTAGTATGCAAGGCCCACTGTGTTCAGCCCCAAGAACTAGACTCTGTATGAAATGGAAATGCTGAGGGCAGCCAAGGAAAACACGGAAAGATACACACAAATTCTCCTTTAAGAAGCTTGATGAAAGGTCTCAATCCTTCCCAGTGGATGCTTCTCTCTACTGACTATTGCACTACCATCTCAACTAGTCACTCTGAATGTAAAATGCTAGAGATTCATTTCTTACTAGGTAAATATCATCTGCCTTAGATTTGGCATGCTCTGAAGCATCTACTACATTAAGGAATTCTTGGGATGAAATAACAGTAAAACCAAGCTCTCTTAGTCAGCTTAGGCCTTTCCCATTCTGAATTTTTAAGATTTTTCTCTGAAACCAGACAGACATAGAAAATATTTTGTGAGGGAAAGAAGGAACAGAGTCTTATGCTAACTGGGGCTAAGGATATAATAACTAAATAATAAATAATAAGTAAATGTGTGGGGCAAAAAATATATAAACATTCTCTAAAACTTAAAACACTATTTATAATCACAGCCTCAATAAACAAGGAAGGAGGGCTGGGGAGACTGCATAATACTTATGCAAAAGACTTTTATTCCTGAGGCACTGAGGTTCCAGGTTCAATTCCCCACACCACCATAAAACCAGAGCTGAGCAATGCTCTGGTCTTTCTCTATATGTCTTTCTCTCTGTATCTCTCTCACATTAAAATAAAATATCTTAAAAAAAGGGGGGGGGTCGAGCGGTAGTGCAGCGGGTTAAGTGCATGTGGCACCAAGCACAAGGACTGGCATAAGGATCCCGGTTCGAGCCCCCGGCTCCCCACCTGCAGGGGAGTCGCTTCACAGGCGGTGAAGCAGGTCTACAGGTCTACAGGTCTGTCTTTCTCTCCCCCTCTCTGTCTTCCCTTCCTCTCTCCATTTCTCTCTGTCCTATCCAACAATGAACGACATCAACAATAACAATAACCACAACAAGGCTACAACAACAAGGGCAACAAAAAGGGGGAAAATGGCTTCCAGGAGCAGTGGATTCATGGTGCAGGCACTGAGCCCCAGCAATAACCCTGGAGGCCAAAGGAAAAAAAAAAGGAAGGAAAAAAAAAACCAGTAAGCCAGAAAGTTCCAAAAGGCTTTGTTGTGAACGACTGACAAGGAACCACCACATACTTGATCGTATTTGCACTGTTGTGTTCTGAGAGTTTCTGTCTCCAAACTGCTATTGTTTCGTCATTTATTAGACTGGTATAGTGTGCTTGGTTCACAGTTCTGAAGTCAACAGCAGGAGAAGAGTTCTGGGGGGTTAAGTAGAACAGTAAAAGAAAAAAAAATTACTTAACAGCTGAAATACCAGAATTAAGAACACAATGTTTTTCTATTTTTTTTTTTAACTACGGCATGATTTATGTGGGTAGCACTTCTTCCTCAAATGGCAATGAATGAGACTGCCAGCTTCACTCCCTCATCATTAATGAGTTCTACAAATAGTTATTTTATTTTCAATTTTTTTGCCACCAGGGTTATCACAGCACTACAAATCTACCACTCCCAGGAGCCTTTTTTTTTTTTTTCTTCATTCTTTAAATTTTTATTTGACAGGACAGAAACTGAGAGTAGAGGGGGAGACAGAGAAAGAGAGAGAAAGACAAACACCTGCAGACCTGCTTCATTGCCCTGGAAGTACCCCCCTTCAGGTGGGGAGCAGGGGCTCAAACCCAGGTCCTATGATGATATGTGTGTTTAACCAGGTGCACCACTGGCCCTGCCCTCAATATTTAAAACTCTTTGCTGATGTGATATTACATCTCTTTGGATTTTTAGTTTTTAAATTTGGTTCTATGGAATGAAAGCCGGGGCCATGCACATGTGATAACTGAGCCACCTATCTGGCCCAATTTTCTTGGAGATAAAGAGAAAGACAGCTGGGAGAAAGACCACAGCACTGCCTCTCCACTCACAGAGCTTCCCGTTGCTGTCCAGTGTCCCCATGTGGCACCAGGGTCTCACAGTGGCAGGTATATGCCCCACCACTAAGGCACCTTCTGGGTCCCATCAAATGTTTTTGTTGTTGTTGTTGTTGTTGTTATTCAACCATCTATAACTTTTTTGCTAACCCTTTTATATAACTTTGGGGTGAGGGGTGAAATCTCTTCTCTGGAAGAGCTTATTTATCAGTAGAGGGGTAAGCTTTGACTTGGCTAGTGTTACAGATATTTTCCACACACTGGTTTTTTTTTTTTTTTTGCATTTATTTATTTATTAACCAGAGCACTAATATGCTATGACTTCTGGCAATGCAGGGGATTGAACCTGGGACTTCAAAGTATGAGACTTTGTTTATTTGCATAACCATGATGCTATCTGCCCCCCACACTTTGCTTTTTATTATTATAAGAATGTGCACGATTACTGCATGTTTGGGTATAGCCAGGTCTCCTTCTATGGCTTCTGTACTCACACCATTTTGGAAAGGCCTCTGTACTGGCTCCTTTTGGGTACCTCACCTAGAAACAGCTCAGCTGGTCTCTCAGCCATCCAGCTGGCGGCCTCTGGCTCTGAGCCACAATGGTTCCTACTGAAATCACAGCACAGCACTATCATGCAGGAACAGTGTGCGTTTCCAAGTGGTCAAGTGCCAGGCAGTGGCAGAGTGTTTCTAGAACTGAAAAGCCCCCCCACCCCACTTCCATGGCTACTCCCTTCTCTCCCAACCCATTCTGCTTCCCTTGCTATGACCTGAGGCCCGTCCAGGTTCCTTAAGAGAGGCCAGAACCAGTGCACTGCCTGTGCTTGCCTAAGGACTGGCTGAAGCAAGGGGGTGGGGCGTATTGTGGGTTAAAATGAAGAGAGGGGAAACAGAACAAGAACAAAGGCAGGTATGGGAGGCAGAGAGCAAAGCTGTGGTGCTGGCTTCAGATAGAGCCTCTACGTCCCGGAAGTGGGAATGAGTTAAAGCCCTAATAAATAGATATCTGTGCCCCTCATCTACCCCCCACCTCTACCAGAGCAAGACTGGAGTGTTATCCTCCCACCACAGAGGTGCAGGGGATGTGAGGGAGGGTGAGCGTGTGCTGTGAGCATACTGTACGTGACCGAGCATACCAAAACACTCAGAAACCTCTTTTATATATACATTATACCCTAAACCATACCAAAGCATCCCTTCAAAGTTCTCAAGCAGAGCTGGAGAGATAGTACAGTGGTTATGCAGAAAGACTCATGCTGGGGCCATGTGGTGGCACACCTGGCTGAATGCACATAACAATGCACAAGGATCCAGGTTCAACCCCCCAGTGCCCATCTGCAAGGGAAAAACTTCATGAATGGTAAAGCAGGGCTGCACGTGTCTTTCTCTTCTTTTTCCCCCCTCTACCACCCTTCCCCTCTGGATTTCTGTCTTTATCCAATTAATAAGATAATTCAAAAAGATTTTTTAAAAAAGAAAAATGTTCACACCTGAGGTGAAAGTGTCCAGGTTCAGTCCCTAGCACCACCATAAGCAAGACCTGAGCAGTGCTCAGATAAGGAAAAGTAACAGTAACAATAATAATAAAGTTCTCAATTACCTAAGATTCATTGCAACTTCATAGGCAGGGATAGAACCGGAAAGTCAAATAATGCCAAAAACTCAGTATAAACACCCTCCAATTGCTTTTGGAACAAATATGATGAATATAAATCATTTTAAATTGCCAGTTAGAATTCTACAATTAAAATGTCAGGAAAATTATTAGCACTCTAAGGGCTCAACATGGAGATAAAGATAACTTCTTCAAGGTTTGACTCGCTGATTTTTAGTCAGATCAAATTGGTAGAAGCAGAGAGAAATGTTGATCACATGCAATTAATTACATATTAAAGCAAACACTGGTATGTTTTAATATGCAATTAATTACATATTAAAGCAAACACTGAGATACCAGCAGTATCTCAGAGTCAGAAGTGCTTACCTCAAATTTGGAGCAAAGTACAAAAGTTTGGTCTCCTCCAGAGAAGATCTGCTTCACAATATGATACTTAAAACGATCTGTCAAAAAAAAAAAAATGAAAAAAGAAAAAAATTCAGTAGCACACTTTTCAATAATAAAAGTTTTTCCTCAGTCTCCTGTTCTAATAGCTCAAGATATGTCTAACAGTGGTTTCCTGTCTGTTTTAATGATGCCAGAGAAGTCAGAAGCCTTCTCTCCAGGCTCTGCCCAGGACTGTTTCTATTCAACTAAAAATAAGTAAAAAAATGGAACCCTCTGCTCCAAGCCTACCTCCACCCCCTCCCCCAGTGCCAGCTAATCCTGACCTCATTTCCAGCTTGCATTCTAATTCTGTTCTGCAGCTGACTTGAAACTTAAAAGAGTAGCTACTATAAAGCAGTAGCAGACATCTAAAAAAGTATTCAACATCTGAGTATGGTGATCCCCAGCCCCTTAGGGGTAAGTCTGCCCCAAAAGACTTCTAGTTCCTCTCTCTGCTTTACCTCCTATCTTATGTCCAGAGGGCATTCTAAACCTACCAGACTATTTTTCTTTAATAGTTAAATTTAACTAATTTTGGCCACCAGGGTTATTGCTGGGGCTCAGTGTCTGCATGATTCCACCATGCCCAGTGGCCTTTTTTTTTTTTTTTTTTTTTTAATAAGGGGTGAGAGATAGGAGGAAAAGAGTGGAGCAGAGAGAGGAGAGACACTTGCAGCACTGCTCCACTTCTTGTCAAGTTGCTCCCTCTGGGCTTGAACCCATGTCCTTGTGCGTGGTAAAGTGTGTGTTCTACCAGGTGAGCCACCACCTGATGCCAATGCTTTTATCTCTGACCCACTGCTTCCTAATCCCCATCCTTTTCTTCCTATCTCCCAACGCACGGTGCATTCTCTATGACTGGGCACCCCCTAAAGCATCAGCAGAGCAGTGCTCCTGGAACTGTCCAATTCCTCAGTACTTGCCTCTGTCCACTTCCTCACAGACTCTACTAGCTAACTGCAAGACACAGCTCAATCTTTCCCAAGCCGGAATACTCCTGGATGCCTTCCACTATGAGCTCACATCACCATGGAGGTTCCTAAAGCACTAGCTTTTATAGAGTGAACTGAAATACACTTACTTACATTCTAAAACCATTTTGGCAAACATCCAAGCACAGTTTATGATCACATGAATTAGGCTGCCATTGGGTTAAACTTCAAAACTCTGTGGCTCCAACTTAAACTCTAAAACGTTTGAGCTTTCAAATGGGTACCGTTCTTAATTCCATAGCATGAGAACAAGAACCATGGAGAAAAAGAACTTACAGATGACAGAGAAGAAGTGCCAAGCTGTTCTTTCACTTTTGAGAACACTGCCAAAAAATGTTTGCATTTTCAGTTCCACTACATTTGTGGAAATTCATATTTTCATTCCATAAATATTTATTGAGCAAGAAGTCTGTGCTACTCACTAGGTTTATAAAGAAAGACAAGTGTGTTGTTAAGTTTCTTTTAATCCAGTAGGAAATTTATATAACTATTGCTTTAAACAATATTGATAAGCCCTACATGTGTCACTTCACAGTCTTCAAAATGAAAAAAATTAATTAAATTAGAATGCATTTCCTTTTGAGTAGCTCTCCAAATCCAATCAGCCCCTGGATTTATTATAAGTCACTCATGGTGAATGACTGTCTTGTTCCGATTTCCAGTGAAAAAGACAGTGTTATATTTGACTAGTTTTTAAGAGAAGGTTAAAAAAAAAAAAGGCATAAGGCAAATAGTCTCTTAGTTTGACCAAAAGAGCAAAAGCAAAGTAACAGAAAGTAACACAGTACAAGCATTAAGACCATAGGCTTCTTGTAAAGGGAGGTGGGCTTGGGTTTAAATCCTGCCTCCAGAATCCCTTTCATCCTGGGTAACTTTCTTATCCTCCATAACACTCAGTTTCCTTATTTCCAACATAGGGAAAAGTCACTAATTCTTCAGACTGTTCTGAATCTTAGCATAGTGCTAGAACGTGGTTAAGCACCCATTGAACACAAAGTGTATCACTAGCAATGATAGCAAATAGAATTCATACACCATCATAAGGTTCTTTGGGCCCAAAACAATGTTCTTGGCTTTATTTCTTCTCTGGGGTCTAAGCACAGAGACTTCTATATAGTAAGTATTCAAACGTGTGTTAACTGATGTTAGAGGACAAGAGCTCATCTAGTCATCTTCCCCCAAAAGGCCCCAAGGTAGACTGACATGGGTTTCATGGAGAAAACCGTGGTCACAAGTGCTGGGCAAGCCCCTCTTACCAGCTCGGGCAGAGAGCTGGCCGCTGTGGGCGGCCCAGAACCCTTTCACAGGAGACGGGCACTTCACGTTGCAGGTGTGTCCGGTTCCTAACTGACCTTTTGCTCCACAACCAAATGCATAGATGAGTCCAGAAGAAGGCACAAAGGCTAGGGTGTGCTGTCTGGAGAGAAAAAAAAAAAAAAAGGCTTGAACTTGTCAGCAAGGTTTCTTCAAATCTCACTGCTGCATACAATCATGGCAACCCCTTGTGGGCAATGCTGGAAAGACACTCTGTGTTTACATGCCACTCTTTTCCCAGTAGCTGGCAATTCAGGCTTTATCTCCCTCTTCCTAATGTGTTTTATTTTTATGAGAGATACAGAAAGAAAGAGACACTCAGAGAGAGACCAGAACACTGCTTATCTCTGGCTGATGGTGGTGCTGGGTGTTGAACCTGGGAGCCTCAGGCATGAAAGTCTTTTGCAGAACCATTATGTTGTCTCCCCAGCTCCTACAATCCAGAAATGATTCCCCTCCAGCACCCTGGCTGTGGGGGAATGTGACCAAGCAGGGCAAGAGATGACTGGCCTGGCAGTTTGGGTCCTGCGACTAGAGCAGAGCAGCCGGACCCAGGGAGAATTCCAAGCCCTTTGAGGCTCTCTCACTTCCAAGTCTCTCCACCAGGCTGCTCCTCTTCCTCCTCAGGAAGT